>NW_027070230.1:0-54993 GCF_002906115.3 Quercus suber
ATCACCAAAACTAAAAGAAAATTCAATTAAATTCTAAATTGGAATCTAATTTTGTACTACTTGTCTTATTTAATTTTTAAATTTGTGTGTCAAGTGAATTATTAAGTGCAAAAATTAAAGAGTCTAAATTCAATTATATTTTAAATTGAATTTTAATTGAAGTTCAATTTTGTGCCATGTGTTTTATCTAATTTTTTTTAATTTTTATGGCAAGTGAATATTGGATGCAAAAACCGAAGAGTCTAGATCTAACTTGATTTTAAATCATATATATATATATGTGTGTGTGTGTGTGTGTGTGTGTATAATTGTAATTGTTTTTAAATGTACCCGAAATATACATGGAGTTACATACTAATCATATTATAAAGGAAGAACATTCATTAGACAAGTTCATGGGATAATGAATTTATATTTGTCACGGAAAAATAACTTATTTTTCTTGATTTATTATACAAATAAATTATGTAAAACTAAAATTGTATCTATACAAAAATAAGAATTTATTTTTGAACATACCCAACGGGAAAATAAAATAAAAGGACCTTCAATCCTCTTTAAACAACATTATGCAGGTGTTTTTTTTGGGATCATATTGGGCTTGTCAAGCAATGCGTTAGCAGAAATTATATTTGGCAATTTTGCTAAAATGCTTTAAAGGAGTCCTTAAAGTTTAAACAATTTTAAGACTAAAACTAAAATTTTGAGGTTTAGCATTAAAGCTTTTAGTGCATTGTTTCAACTTGTGATAAAAATAATAGCAAGTAGCTTTGACATTTTTGGGTGTTTCCAACTAAAACATTTAAGGATCAATCCTTTTACTCCCTACTATCGATATATAATAATAATAATAATAATAATAATAATAAATAGTTATATATATTATATATGACCATAATTTTCAAAATGACACTTAATGGTAGTCATTTTTTCTTTTTGGATAATTCAATAAATAGATGAGGTGGCATTGAAGTCATGGACATCTCCGTTGGAACATTAGGAGTGTTAGTTAAGTTACAAAATTCTTGACAATGATCTTTTATTATGAGAGAAAGAGACAAAGAGCATCGGGGATAATAGTAATTAATAATAATAGTAATAAACATTCCATTAATTGAATTAATTGGGGTCAAATAAACATTTTTAAAATGTAGTCTTCTCACATTTAGCAACCATTTAGCAATGGGTTACCAGATAACTTTAAAGCAATTTAACTCCATAGATTGTTTAACAAGAAATGCTAAAAACCTTTTCAGTTAAAAGTGACTTAAAACTATTTATTGCAAAACCTCCACGACACATCATTTTTATTTCTCAAATATGCGGTATGGTATATGTACACTTGATAATTCTTTTTTTTTTTTTTTTTTGAGGAACGTACATTTGATAATTTTCATCCTATTTCCATTGATTTTATTTTGGAATTGAATGATTCAAGGCACATCCATGAGGAGTTCTCTATTCTATAATCTCAGAATTGTAGTTTGTTGATAATGATGATTTTTTTTTCGGTGTAGTTTGATTTAGTTTAAGGCACATTTATGAAGAGAAATTTTGTAATTTATAATCTCATATTTGAAGTTTGAATTTAGTTGTTGTTGTTGGTTTTTTATTTTATTTTATTTTTAATTTACTAAGGGAAAAAAAAAAAAAAAAAAAGCAAAATGTGATAGTTTTTTTTTTTTTGGTTGAGACTACAAATATGAGACTCGACCAAGATCTAATTGACTACCAAAAAGTGGGTGTGGTTGTTGAATTCTTCCAATCAATCGATTGGTAGAGTGTATAAAAATACTACACTTGACAAAGTGATGGGTTGACCTTCAGCCCTAATCATGATTAACTTGTGAACACCTCTACTTTTTTTCATTTAAAATTTTTATCACAAAAACTATACAAATAAAATTGTACAATTGAAAGTCTACTTTCTAAGACAATACCAAACGAACACTACTATAAATATATATATATATATATATTAGGCCCATCATTTATTTATTTATTTTAATAAGAGCATCTTTATCAGCTGTGCCATATGTGCCAAATGTAATATTTGGCACATTTGGCACACCAAACACCATTTAACCTCATTTATCAGATGTGCCATATCCCATATTTTTTGCAACATTGAACAGTACCGTGACAAATTTGCCACGGTACGGATGCGTGTGGCAAATTTTTTTTCTTTTTTATTCCTCTCTCTCTTCTCTCTCCGTCATTCTCTCTTCTCTCTCTGTTATTCTCACCTCTCTCACCTCAATCCTCTCCTCTCTCTCTCACCCAATCCTCATCACTGCTCTTCCACGCGACGCCGACGCCAACGCCGATGATCACTTCCACGCCGACGCGACGCGATTTCTCTCCAGCAATGGTTTTTCTGTTTTTTTTTTTTTTTTTTTGGCTGTGTTTTGATGGTTCGGTTCCGACGGAGGTGGGTGGGTTCGGATGGGCTAGGCAATGACGATGACGGCGATGAAGATGGTGGGTTTGGAGTCTGGGTTGACTTGGATTATTTAAAGGTTTTGGGTTTGGAAGTGGGTGTGGGTGAGGGTGTGGAGCGGTGGTTTGTCGGGATTTGGGTTGAGGTGGTGGCTGTGGCAGTGGTGGGGCTTCCGATTTGGTTTTGGTGGGCTATGGGTTGTGGGTCAAAGTTTTGGGTCAGCGGCATTGTGGGTCGAGGTTGTTGATTTCCGATTGTGGGTCAAGGTTTTGGTGGGCTATGAGTTTGTTTGTTGATTTCCGATTTGTAGTTTGTTCGATTTGTTGTTGTTGATCAGGGAGTTCCGATGCAGTTGTTTGTTGTTTGGTTGATCAGGGAGTTCCATGGGTTTCTGCTATTTTGTTGTTGTTGTTGTTGTTGTTGTTGTTGTTGTTGTTCTGATTTGTTCCGATGGATTGTGGCTGCCACGTCGGCGGCGGCGGCGGCGGCGGTGGCGGTGGCAGCAGTGTGTGTTGTTGTGGTTGTTATTTATTAGGTGAGAATATATTTTATTAGGTGTTTATATTTTAATGTGTAAGAAATTTATTTTAATATATAGAATTGTAGTATAAAACATCTGATAAATGGAATGTTGTAAAATAATGTGGTAAAATAATAAAGTAGGGTTTTAGTGTGTAAAATGGCATAATTTTGCACATCTGATGCGGATGCTCTAAATCCCTCTGCCAAGTCTTGATCCACCCTCATTGACCTTTCTCTTAGATCCATTAATGGATTAGATAGGCTCATCAAGTTCACATAATAATCCTGTACACCTTGCTTCATGCATGCCTATAGTCCAGGCCCAAAGATAAACAAACTTAGACCTGCTAGCATTCAAAGCGTCCCTTGAATCACGACCCATCTCTTTTCAGTTCAATAATCAACATAAAGTTGCAATTTGAAAGACTATAAATATTTTTCATTCTTCTGATGCAAAGTACAACTTCTTAAAACTATGCCATTGGCCTCAGTAGCCTATTGGCAGCCAGGTACCCTTGTGTCCTGATGCTCGGGGGTTCTAGCCCCCGCAATCACCAAGAAAAAAAAAAAAAAAAAAAAAAAAAAAAAAAAAAAAAAAACCTTCTTAAAACTATAAATCATTGCTCATAAAGACTGCAAAAGTGAAGATAATCCCTTACCTTGAACCATGAACAATATTTTTCATTCTTCTGATGCAAAGTATAACTTCTTAAAACTATAAATCAGCTCAAAAAGGCTGCAAAAGTGAAGATAATCCCTTACCTTGCGTTGCTTGCTTACATTAAATTGGTAGATATTCTCCTTGATAATGATGCAGCATCAGAATACTAAGTTTTTTGTATTAGGAAGAGAAATGAAAATTCTATCCCTTCACCCTAATGTGAGTAAGTAGGTACTAGAAATCACATAGTCCCAACTCCCGAGCATGCCTAGAAAAGAAAAGGTTAAAATTAAATACCTAATCCTGAATGCATACTTCGGTTTTGTGGATGCCGCAGCCAAGGTTTGAACCCTGACCGTTCATTAGGTTGGACATGCTGATCCCAGCACTGAATATAATCATAAACTTTAGAGCATCGCCATTTTTAGACAACAAAAATTTTTACAACTTACAACTATGGTCGCAAGTTATAATTGCTATAACTTTATTTTCATATGGATTTATCACTAATGTCATTTTTATTATACATCAATCATTACATTATACAATATTTCATCTCAACAACAGTGAGAATATAAGAAACATTTCTATTTTGCTAGACTTACTGTCATTGCACATCTTACTTTTCTTTTTTTCTTTTTCTTTTTTTTTTCTTTTTTTTTGACTTAAGGTTATAGAATTGCTGCACATCATGATAGCGCCAAACATGTGGAAATTAGGAGTGTGCATCTAACCCACCAATTTGACGAAATCCAACCCAACGCCTTGGGTAGGTGGGTTGATTTTATTTTGAGCCTCGGGTTGCGTCGGATTTAGGATGATAGCTTTTTTCAATCCATTTGACTCAACCACCATATATATATATAAGTATATTTTAATGCCCTTATTTTATTTTTTTTAGTTTGATTTATTTTGGTATTTTGAGAATTAATTTTGATAAATTTAGAAAATTGAAATATAATTCAAACATATTATATGAATTGTAATAATTTATTTTCTTAAAAAACTTAAATAGTTGATGAAAACTCAAATTTTTTATTATAAAGTATTAAACATGTAAAAACAACCCGCTACTCTTCCCGAAGCCAATCCAACTAATGTAGGTTGAGTTGGGTTCTATACAACTACACAAGTGATGGGTTTGATTGAATTGAAAATTTCTTTACACAACAAGATCAAGTTAGGCTGAAAAAACCCGCCATCTCCATTCATGCACACTCCTAATAATAGGAATATTAACAATCCTTATCATCCCATACTCCCATCATATATATATATATATATTAGGCATATTTCCATTTCTTTTTGGTTATTGAAAAAGACATATTGCCATTGCTGAGTTACCTAACTCTGTGAATAGACTTTGCTAAAAATAAAAAATAAAAATTCTGTGAATAGACTAAAAAGTAAAATCGGGAGATGGGTACTGTAGACGGCCTGCCGTTTTAAAAAACATATCGTATCCGTCTGTGAGGATAACTACTAATGACACTTTATTTCTTTATTAATATTTTAATTCATCCATATAATTATTACTATAAAAAAATTGAAGTGTATAATTTATTATTTTAAGCTTTTATTAAGCCACACTAGCATGTAACCATGTGCATATACATGGATACATTTAAAAACAATCACAATTATACACACACACACACATATATATAATTTAGAATCTAATTAGATCTAAACTCTTCAATTTTTGTATCTAATAATTCGCTTGCCACAGAAATTAAAAAATTAGACGAGATACATGACACAAAATTGAACTTCAGTTAAAATTCAATTTAGAATTTAATTGAATTTAGACTATTTGATTTTTGCACCTAATAATTTACTTGACATACAAATTTAAAATTTATACATGGCTTAAAATTATACTCCAATTTAGAATTTAATTGGATTTTCTCTCAAATTTTGCTATTAATATATATATATATTAATGTAGCATATAGTCCATTCAATGTGTTTTTATTAAAAAATATATATATAAATTTCAATCTCGTTCCAAATTCTATTCAATTTTAGCAATTTATTCTCAAATTGTTTCCGCATGATCCAAACTCATTTCACACTCATCTATTTATTTATTTTATTTTGCTTTAAAATAGACAACTTAATATTAATTATTGTTAAATTCTAAAATACTATTAGATCACATTCAAACCTTAGAGCCACTATATTTAATCTTGAGGCCTAACATATATTAAGCAATATAATCTATTAATATTTGTTTAACATTATGTTATTATATCTACTAATTAGTAATTACTATTACCATTATTAATATTTAAACCATCTAATATTATTAATAATCCAAAAGAACATTTAGATTATAAGACTGAGAGAGATATATAAAGAAAGAGATTAAATTCTATAAGGACGTGGTGTAAAACCCATGTTTTACCCCTCTAATCCTAACATGCCACATCATCTTATCACATATTTAAGAATAAATACAATCACACTCAATCAATTCTAATACTCATATATAAATCCAACCAAATTGGGAATCTATCGAAATGTTATTAGGTGTAACAGGATGTATTGAATTTTAATAAATTTTAAGTAAAATGCTAATGTGGCAATCACTTATTTGATGGTGTAAAACATAAGTTTTACACCCCATACTTATAGAATTTAATCTCAGAAAGAAATGGTAGATAAAGTTTCTCATATATAAATTATGAAAAGACGAAGTACCTAATAACATGATATGGTCAACCCTAAAATACGCGTACCAACCCAATAAAATAAAACAAAATTGCAATACTTGTATGTATTTACTAAGTATTAGTCAAAACTAAGATGAATTTTTAAGCTTGATTCATATGGTGTTTGAATATTTCACCATATTAATAGTTTGTCCTAGATTCTCTACGTAAAATCAATGAAAAAGTAAAATGAAATAATTTTCTTTGCATAATGCACTTAAATTTAAGAATGAAAATATGAACAGTTTAGACTTGTTAGATTGAGAAAAACAATTAAACATTTTTTAAACCTCCAATACTAATGGATTTATTGAAAAGATAAGTAATTTTCAAAGTATCATTGACCTATCAACTTCCAAACTGACGATTGAAAATGTGGTGCCTGTTAGTTAAAAAGGGAGAGTAATCCTCAGAAGTGGGCTCGGGGCCCAACGGCCCAATCCGAGGACACTTCGTTATCCGAGGATAGTCTAAAAAAGTTTTATTATTACTAAATGGGTACTATAGGAGAAACGAGTAGATATTATATATACGGCGGCATAGTACACGTCCGACGACACCAAAGTCCGAGGTGAATGTAACTTTCATGTTATTGGGAAGACTCCGCCAAGTTGTATCTGAACTGGAAATTGGATATAACTTAAGGGGACGTCGGGGAAGGTAGCAAATATCTTCTAAGGCCATCACCTCCACATTAAATGTTTTCCAGCTAACACTCTGGCCGCATTAATGTGGAGGTGATACCTGAACAGTAACTAAGCAGCTTTATGGCCACTAAGCTGAAAGTTCTGGTAGGTGCTGGATGGGACAGAAATGAGTTTCCAAGATAAGAACTACATGTGTACAATGGAAACGGGGGGAAAACAGAGTATATAACATAGGGATGAAGGAAACAAAGGGGGACTTTTGACAGAAAAAAGAAAGGAGGAAGAGAGAGACTGACTAAAAGAGAGTCGAGGAGAGATTTTCTCAAGGAATGAACCTAGAGTATCCCTTATTACTTGATGAGTAGAACCTTTCATTTCAAACAGTACTAGTTCTTAGACCCATACTCTAAAAATTTATTGTTTGGGCTTGTTGGGCTGAAAACCCATTCATACTCAGGGTCAATCCAAACTGAGTCCCTACAGAAAATATGAACAATTTTGACTTAATAGGTACTTTAAATTGAGTTAATTGGAATTTACTCAATAATTGAAATTAAAGGTGTTTAAATAAGATTATTATTAATATTCCTCTCTTTTGTGCTAGTAAAGATCAAATATCTTGGATAATTAAATAATCAGAGAAAGAGGAGAGGATAATTTGAACTTTGAATGTTTTTATTAAAAACACTAAAACATGATAACTAGTATTTTAATTAATCACTAATGACACTTTCAATGACGGAAAAAAAGACTTTTGTTTGGTGAGAGTAGTGAGACAAAAAATAAAGAAACTCTTTTACGAAATCCAACTATTCTATTTGGATATTACTTATTGTTGAAAACTAAAAATATTGTAACAAAATAATTTTAAAATGTGTGAATAATACCGTAAGACCTAATTTTAATGAAAATTTTGGTGAAAAAAGTACCTGTAGGTCTTGTGAACTGTGCACAGAATCCACTAATTGAAAACGTGAAATGTTAGAAATGCGTGAAATGTAGTATTCGTTTGGATAAGGATGAAAAGGCCAGCGTCTGGCGTTTTGCATTTTCCTTCTTCTTACTTTTTTTTTTTTTTTAAAATTGAGAAGCACGTGAAGATGTTGTCTGTCACTGTTCATGGGACAGTGACAGACATTTGACTAGAGAATATGTGGTGGACAGTGCGCACTAGTGGGTCCAGTGCACTATTTACAAAACCCACAAATCTCTTTTTTCAGTAATTTTTCATTAAAAATGGGTCTCACTGTACTATTCACACATTTAAAAAATTATTTTATTATATTGTTTTCAATTTTTAGTAAAATAAGCGGTATCCAAACGGACCTGCAGTATCTAAACAAACACTATTTGTACAATATGTTGGCATGTCACATATGGAACATTCTAGACTTGCCGAAGCTATCAAATCGAAGTTTATTAGATATTCTCTTGCCATAATTTTTTATTTCTAAAAAGAATTCTTTTTCAATAACCATGTGAATTACTAATCAAGATGGCACGTGCTAACCATTAAATATTTAAACCATAAAAGAGAGTATAAAGCATTAGTAATGGTGGAGGTATTTTGCTAAAATGCTAAATTTACCATCAAAAAATGGCAAAAGTGGGCTGCATCATTGGAGCTGTAGGGTTGGTATTTGTGGCCCAAACCCAAAAACAATTAATTTGTAGAGTATGAGATTAAGAGCTAGGTTAAGTATAAGATTGATAACAATGGATCACAACGTTCAAACACAAGCCAAAATGAGTTTACACGTGAAATCTGAAAATCCGAAGAGCTACACTATTATTTATCTGATGAACATAAATCCTAGGGTTACCATCATGCTCTCTTTTTCCCCTCCTTCTTTTTGTTAGGGGCTTCTTTCCTTTATATAGTCACCCTTCTCCTCATCTCCATCGTCCACTTGTTCCTCATCTATGAGTTTGCTTAAGTACATGTCACGTTAGGCATCTTCTTTTGGCACTGTGTGAGTGACGGTAGGTTAGGATGCACTGTTCAAGGGTCTTCTTCACATAAATGCGGTCAGAAAAGTTGCTGCAATGCATTAAATACGGTGGTAGTAGCTTTCCCCTTAGATATTTCTCCATCCTTATTGTTCCATAGTATGCTTAGAGCTTATCTTGATCAGGTGGAGTCCTCGGAAATTCATTTTGGCCTTTCACACATTCAATTGATTTATAATATTGCGTCAGAGGATTACAACCTCTTCGGACAGGAGATATCCTCTTCGGATTATGATAATTCTTCCTTCTGAGGGTCGCACTTCCAGACAGGCCCTGCCTTTTCCATCTTCTTCTTCTCGGTCACAAAATAGCCCTCCTATGGGCCTTCGGCCCATTACGTTGGGCTGGGCCTTTTTTCCCCCCACAAGAGCAATTATATATTTAATTAAAATATATAATATTTTATTGTGTTGGTTGCGGTGGCAGTGTTTATTTATTGTAATAGATATATTATATTATTGTGTTGAAGACTAAAATAAAGTCATATGTGTTTTGTAAAGTAAGGTGATAAAATAGATAAAGTAATTTTTTTGTCGTGCCAAATTGCTAAATTTTTGGCAACTTATACTCTTGTCAATCAAAAGTTTTGTGTGTAGTTAAATTTGATAATGCTTTTTAATATTTCCAACACAAATATTTAAGGTTCAAAATTTTAAATACCATTTTCCCACAAAATGTACATCGTATAATATTTAACTTGGTTAAAAAAAAAAAGTATTGCTTTTTTATTTGTTAACTTCTTCGCTAAGTAAGGAAAAGAAGATATCTGTTAACTTTTTATCCAATTGTTACGAAGAATTCATATGTTTTTATTTAAAACACTTATTAGTTTTAAGTAGATGAGCCTTTTCCCTAAAGGACCCTCAATTTGACCATGCACTTACTATCTATTTTTTATTGTTAATCTCTTTTGCAACATGAAAAAACCACTTTTCAACCGTGAGAGTTAATTGTTAGAAGGGAAACTCATTCCTTCGTAATAATAATAATAACAGGAATAATGAGTGCAATAAAAGTAGAATATGTATGTGCACACATATATATATATATATATGATTTTTTATTTTGACAAGAAAGGGTAGGAGACTAATAATTCGTTGAAGATTCTTTCTCAACATTCCCATTACAGCCCATATCGCCATATCGGTGGAGAAAGCAGTGTTTGAGATGGTTAAGAGGGGATGGAGATTGCAAGTAGCCAAGTACTCTCTCAAGTGGGGTCCAGTTATAACTTATTTTCATTAAAATTTTTATAATTAAGTGCATTGGTCAAATACTTGTTTCGCTACACTTAATTTTTTCAGCTTATTTGGTTATAAAACACCCTTTTATAATCTTACTTTTCTTTAAGCATAGATTTTTTTTTTTTTTTTTGGAGAAAGAAATACTAAGATTATTAAGCTAATTTGCTATACATGTGTAATGTTGTTTAAACACTAACAACAATAACAAACGAGCTCTAGGTTTATGAGGTACTTACCTCATGGGAACCAAATACCCACAACCTAGATCCCTTACTTGCTTTATGAACTTCCTTCACACAACCTCACGAGCTTTGGAATGCCTTCTATAATTGTTGTAGAGGCAACTAGAGTTTCTATGAATTTCCACACTCCAAGTTATTGGGCTTGTTGACGGTGACCTGAATAGAGAAGAGCACTTGCAAAAACATTGTTTATAATTTCCTATCAAGTATTTCTCCGTTGGGAGTTCTACATGATGAAGAGTCTAATTAACTCTCCTTATCCACTTATATTGATAAATCCTTGTCAAGATAATCTTCAGTTTGAACTCAAATTCAAACTCCCATCTATTTGATAATTCATCGCATTTGGTTTGGGTGTTGGATCCCATGGCTAAGTGTATTGGATTTGTCGCGATGGCGATACGTGACCAAAAATAGATGTGTTATTATCTCAACAGGTCCAATGTACTAGAGCACTAGACCCAATCTTTTACCCTAGTCCATGTGGATGCCCTATGGATCATTTTGAGTCTTGTTGACCCAACCCAATCAGTAACAATATTAAAAATAAAATTAAACATTGTTTAACTCAAAATAATGTTAACGTGAGTTTTTGTGAATGTTTTGGATGATAATCACTGATTTCAGAAAAAATAATCAAAGTTCAAATAAATTGTAAGTAATTTTGTAATTTAATTTATGACACTTGATTTGTTTATATATAATTTAATTGTTATAACAAGTGAGGGAGGTGAATTTTAGTCCTAGTTCTTATATACCAAGAAATATCAATAAGTTACAAAACTCTTGATATCAATAAAAACATAAATTTTGTTCCTTTTATATTAAAAAAATCAAAAGTAAAATCAAAACTCAAAACAAAAACGAAGAGAGCCTATCATATGAAGGGTTTCAAACTTTCAATCCCTCCCACTTATTGATAATAATAGCGTAATGTTTTGCAAAATTATCCCTAAAAACATTTTTTGAGAAGAAGATCCCTAGTAACTTTTTTTTTTTTTTGGTTGAGAATAAGATCCCTAGTAACACGAATGAATGATGGTGGTGAAGATAATATGACATTATGCTCCTGGTCCCTTTTATGCATTTTTTTGTTTTTGTTTTTTTTGGGGGGGGGGGGGGGGGGGGGGGCGGTTCTCCAAAATAAAATGAAAGAATGAACGTGATAATAATAAAATATGAGAATATTCTCATTGTCTATTTTCATACAATTTTCCAAATAACTCACAAGATTTCGAATAATTTCCCAAATAACTAACTAGACGCTTAAGTAAAACTGATAAAGATATATAATCTATGGTTCCCTTTATAAAATTTAAAATAATATTATTATTTATTATTCACAATTTTTTTGAAAGAGATTAAAGATTGAAATTAGAATTAAAAAAAATCAAATAGTGGATAATATCATAATTATAAAATTAACCCTAACTTCACTATTAGCACAATTTTTTTTTTTTTGGGAAAAAAAAAAGTCACATAATAAGGTATTTGTGTTACACAATATACTAAAAAAAGGAGTGGGTTACCAATGCTACAAAAAAAGTAACATTCCTAATCTGTCTAATTTCTTATTATTATTATTATTATTTTTTAAAATCACAGTTATCCCAACTCATTATGGAAAAGGAGAAAAAGAAAATACGAATACAAATTCAAGTAATATTCGAGAACTGAAAAAGAAGTAAACAAAACCTTTTCTTTCCTAACAAGAAACGGAGCTATACTCTCTGTCTATCTATAAATATCCCACCATCCCCATTCAGATCCCTCACATGCTTCTTTTAACTCTTTACAATTCTGGGTTTTCTTTTTCTTCATCAACAATCTCATTCTTCTGTCTTTCGGATTCTAAATAATCATGGCGAGCCAACCCGAATCCTCGGACTCGTAAGCCCTCCAATACCCAATTCCCAGATCTCCATTATTATTATTAGTCTTTGATTTGTGTTCAAAATTCAATCTTTTTTGGTGGGTATTAATCTGATTGTGGTTGTTGTTGTTGTTGTTGTTGTTGAATTTCAGTAAGGGAACGAAGAGGGACTTTAGCACAGCGATTCTTGAGCGCAAGAAGGCCCCGAATCGGCTTGTTGTGGATGAGGCAATCAACGATGACAACTCTGTCGTTGCGCTTCATCCCGATACCATGGAGAAGCTCCAGCTCTTCCGGGGAGACACGATCTTGATCAAGGTGAGCTTTTTAGGATCTTGCTGAGTTGTTTCGATTATTACTTTTAAGGGTTTTTGCTTGTGTTGTGTGTGTGTGTGTGTGTTGTTGTTGTTGTTGTCATTGATGATGATGATGATTATGTTGTATGGCTGTGTTGGGTTTATGGGTAATCAGGGTTTTGGGTGGTGAATTAGTGTTGTGCTTTTTTATCTGGGTTTTGGGTTTTTTAGGATCTGTGAAATGGGTTTTTTTTTTGGGTTCACAAAGTTGGGTTTAGTTTGTTAATGTAGCGGTTGTTATACATTGTGGAATTGGTTTATTCTATTGGGTGCCTTATAGACTTGTTTAAGCTAAAGGTAATGTAAATAGAGATTATCGGTTGTATGTTTAGAAAGGGAATTGGCTGTTTAGGAGGCAAATTATGCTAATGTTGTTTAAAAGTTGGCATGTATTTGTATTGAAATTTTGATTGCTTTCTCAAACTCGTGCATACATGCTTGTTTTTACTTCTTAGTGGTACTCTTAGTGAGAAGTGTGTTCTGTTTTGATGAATTCCTTCCTGCAAAGTGGTACTAATAATGAATTCTCTATCTATGAGCTTGAGATTATTAAGGGAGACTCTTATTAATCTGATTTATCTATATTTCTTTGTTGCTTTTGGTGTTCAGGGGAAGAAAAGGAAGGATACTATCTGCATTGCCCTTGCTGATGACACTTGTGATGAGCCAAAGATAAGGATGAACAAGGTTGTAAGAAGCAACCTCAGGGTGAGGCTTGGAGATGTTGTTTCTGTGCACCAGTGTGCAGATGTCAAATATGGAAAGCGTGTCCACATTCTTCCTGTGGATGATACTATTGAAGGGGTCACTGGCAATCTCTTTGATGCATACTTGAAACGTGAGTGTCTATTGAACCTTTCTTATTTCCCCTACTTAAAAACTGAAGTAACTTTTTTTTTTGTGTATGGTCACCTTTGTTTGTTTTTTTTGGGGGGGGGGGGGGTGTTGGGGACCGCAAATGTATTGTATGCGATTTTAAAGAGATACTGTTAAAGAAGTTGGATAGTTTTAATGGATAAATAGTTAAACTGTGTCTAAGCTGGAGAAGCTAATTGTAATTTGCCAGCCATTGCAACACAATTAGAGTTTTGTTCTTAAGAGCTGAATTAACAACCAAAATATTTGGTTCAGGATGTGCAGAAATTGTAGTGACTTATTATAGTCTAGCCATAAATAACAATAGATTGAGTTAGATGCTGAGATAATTTACGGACACTGTTTTATAGAAATTAGTGCTTAATTTTGGTGCAACATAATTTGATGATCCATTTATAATGAATTAATGATGCTGGTTTTCTATACTAACATAAGTTTCTTTTTTACAAAATTTGGAGTTATTATGGGCAATATGGGAATGGTTTTATTTATTTATTTTAAAATTGAATTCATCTAGTTATTTTGTTGTCCCATCTGTCTCTCTGTCTCTCTCTCTTTCTAACCTGTCTGTTTTGTTCTGTTATTGGTTGATGTTGGTACAATGCCAACACATTGATTGGTTGCTGAATTATTTTTTGGGGTATGTGTTGTTAATCATTTTCTAAACTTATTGGCAGCTTATTTCCTGGAGGCATACCGCCCAGTGAGGAAGGGTGACCTGTTCCTTGTGAGAGGGGGGATGAGAAGTGTAGAGTTTAAGGTTATTGAGACTGACCCTCCAGAGTACTGTGTGGTTGCTCCAGACACTGAGATCTTCTGTGAGGGAGAACCTGTGAGAAGGGAGGATGAGGATAGATTAGATGAAGTTGGTTATGATGATGTTGGTGGTGTTAGAAAGCAGATGGCACAGATTCGTGAATTAGTGGAGCTGCCCCTGAGGCATCCACAGCTATTTAAATCGATTGGTGTGAAGCCACCAAAAGGAATTCTATTGTATGGACCCCCTGGATCTGGGAAAACTCTAATTGCCCGGGCTGTTGCCAATGAAACTGGTGCCTTCTTTTTCTGTATCAATGGACCTGAAATCATGTCAAAATTGGCTGGGGAAAGTGAGAGCAACCTCAGGAAAGCATTTGAGGAAGCAGAGAAGAATGCACCATCCATCATCTTTATTGATGAGATCGATTCAATTGCTCCCAAGAGAGAGAAGACACATGGAGAAGTTGAGAGGAGAATTGTTTCCCAGCTCTTGACGCTTATGGATGGACTGAAATCTCGTGCTCATGTTATTGTCATGGGGGCTACAAATCGTCCCAACAGCATTGACCCTGCCTTGAGAAGGTTTGGAAGATTTGACAGGGAAATAGATATTGGAGTTCCAGATGAAATTGGGCGTCTTGAAGTTCTCCGTATTCACACAAAGAATATGAAGCTTTCTGAAGATGTAATGTTGAATCCTATTCCTTTATCTCCAAGTTTATGCATCTTTTTCTTTTTACTTTATCTGTAGAGGAATTGTCGAATCTAATAAGAATATTCTGGTTTTGAATGGAATAGGTTGACCTAGAAAGAATTGCTAAGGACACGCATGGTTATGTTGGTGCTGATCTAGCAGCTCTGTGTACTGAGGCTGCTCTTCAATGCATCAGAGAGAAGATGGATGTGATCGATTTGGAAGATGAGACAATAGATGCAGAGATACTAAATTCAATGGCAGTTTCAAATGAGCACTTCCAGACTGCTCTTGGAACAAGCAACCCATCTGCTCTCCGTGAAACTGTAAGTATCTAGCAATATATTTAAATGACTCAGAGTTTCATTGTTGATTAACTTCTTTGTTAACTGGGATCCCTTATTCTGAATTTTCTGCTGAGCCAGGTTGTTGAAGTGCCCAATTGCAGTTGGGAAGATATTGGAGGTCTTGAGAATGTTAAGAGGGAACTTCAAGAGGTAATCAAAGTTTACCATGTTTGTTATGTGTACACGTTCTTTCATTCTTTTGCAACATACAATCTTGATTTCTGTATTATATTGTCATGCAGACTGTTCAATACCCAGTGGAGCATCCTGAGAAATTCGAGAAGTTTGGAATGTCACCATCAAAGGGTGTTCTTTTCTATGGCCCTCCTGGATGTGGGAAAACCCTCCTGGCCAAAGCTATTGCTAATGAATGTCAGGCAAACTTTATCAGTGTCAAGGGTCCTGAGTTGCTTACGATGTGGTTTGGAGAGAGTGAAGCCAATGTAAGGGAAATATTCGACAAGGCACGCCAGTCTGCTCCTTGTGTTCTATTCTTTGATGAACTTGACTCAATTGCTACTCAGGTAAGATTGATTTTTCATATGATTAACTATTTTATGATCATAATGATTGATTTGAGTTTTGGCAATCACTGGCAGGAGAATTGTTGCATTTCTGTTTGACTTGTTGCCCATCTTGAACTATCATTTGCTGTATTGTGCAGAGAGGTAGCAGTGTAGGAGATGCTGGAGGTGCTGCTGATAGGGTTCTGAACCAACTCTTGACTGAAATGGATGGCATGTCTGCAAAGAAAACTGTTTTCATCATTGGGGCCACCAACAGACCAGACATCATAGACCCTGCACTTCTGCGTCCAGGTCGTCTTGATCAATTGATCTACATCCCTCTCCCTGACGAGGACTCCCGCCATCAGATATTTAAGGCATGCTTGAGGAAATCTCCTATCTCCAAAGACGTTGATCTCAGAGCCCTTGCCAAGTATACTCAAGGCTTTAGCGGTGCTGACATTACTGAGATATGCCAGCGTGCATGCAAATATGCCATAAGAGAGAACATTGAGAAAGTATGATTTTACCCTTTTTACTGTTTTCTAATTACATGCTTCAACACCCAATTTTATAAATACTCGTGTTTCCTATAAATTCAATCTAAAGGTGCTAAGTACTTTTTATTTTTGGTACATTCTGCAGGATATTGAGAGGGAAAGAAGGAGAAGGGATAATCCTGAGGCAATGGAGGAGGATGTTGAGGATGAAGTAGCAGAGATCAAGGCAGCCCATTTTGAGGAATCAATGAAGTATGCTCGGAGGAGTGTTAGCGATGCTGACATCCGCAAATACCAGGCATTTGCTCAAACATTGCAGCAGTCAAGAGGGTTTGGATCCGAATTTAGGTTTGCTGATAATACTACTTCTGGAGCCACCACATCTGACCCTTTCGCGACGGCTGCTGCCGGGGCTGATGAAGATGACCTATACAATTAGGTTCTTAAAATGGGTGTTTGTCTTATTTATGTTAGACATTCCTTTCTTACAATGTTAATGTAATGATATGTTTAAGGCTCTTATTGAATTGCCCTTGTGTCCAAGGAGGCCTTGGGTTTTGCCAGCGGATGATCCCCTGGCTACACTGAAGTTTAAAGAACAGTTTTTATTTTGATAGTTATAATGGATAATTTTAAACTCTATAAGTTTTAAGTTGAAATTATTGTTTGCTTTAATATCTTGTTTACTTGTGGTGAGGCTTTTGTTATCCACTTGTGAGTAATGTTAGGAACATAAATTTTTTCATAATGCTTATCAAAAGCCTTGAAGCTCAATTGACACCACTCTGCTCATTTAACCAAGTAAACTCAATTAACATTACTTGGGAGATGATCAAGTTCCAAATCTGCCCTTTGAGTTATTGAATTATATATAATAATAAAAAATCATAATTGTCGACATGTATTTTCATGAGTTCACTATTGCAAAATTATCATTATTATTAACAACAATTAAAGTATGTCATTTAAGTAATTATTTTTTTTTGGTTTTTACAATTATTGATTCATTTGAGAATTATTTTTTGTTAATTTTATTGAGCTAATTGGAACTCACTTGAAAAATCTCTGTTGTTTCTCTTTTAAACTAGTCTTTTATGATATTAAGTAAAATCACAGATTTACTATAGTCAAAATATAAAATCACTGCTTAGTCATCTAACATAACAATCAGATTTATTTTATTTTATTTTAAAGGAATAATAAGAACTATAAATCTATAATTCTTTTAAAATTTATTAGTGGAAGAGGAAAGTAATGAAGTATATTAAGTAGTTAGTATTTAGTAATTAAAGAGTACTCTTATAATGTGTAGCAATAGAGTATGAAACAGGTCCGGAACTTGAACTAAATGGAACTTTGAAAAGTCTTGAAGTTCAATTGGTACTTCATATTTTTAAATTATCATTCTCCCAACTATCAATTAAATTAAAAAAGAAAAAAAAAAAAGAAAAAACCCTCTTAATCCATAGTCAACAGGGTTTTCCAATCCAAATTGGCTTCTTAGGACAATCTCAATGAAATTAAACATAATCTAGAATCCTAGCTTCCTTCATCCCTAAATTGGTTCAAGATCAAAATTGATACTGTCATTAAAAGTGATAACTACTCAATTGTTGCTTTGTGCAAGGATTCAAAAGGGAAAATTAAGCAATCACAACCGACGAGACTGCTGTTAATTTAACCATTTCTTTGAAGCTTAACTATATTAGCAAATATCCCTGGCCTCCGAATTGAAGATTATCTCCTTGAAGGTGACAATAAAACCATTATTGAGCCTAATAAACCAGATTGTTCCTCCATTTGTTTTGTACTTCAATTCTTTTGGAAATTCATAGGGGCTTTTTTTGTGTGTGGATAATTTAATAGTTATGTTAGGGTCAAATGTTGTAATGTGCTAGCAAATGTAATTAAAACATATCTAAGTGTAATTGAGCTTGTAAGTCTTTAGTGTCTAGAGATGTCTTTAAAGATCTTGATAGAATACATAAAAGATTGTCCATGAGTCTACTAAAGAACTGTTGAATTTGTAGGCTTGACTGTTGCTCGACCGATCTAGTTTCATTTAAGCTTGATACCTATCTCGACACTACTCAATCAATTAAGATATATGATTCTAGTTTTTTAGATTCAAGCCCATGATGTCCAAAGCTTTGGGATTCGTGCCCTAAGTAATTCAGAACATAAATAAGGGTTTCATAAGTAATCATATAAATAGAGAAGGTAAGAGTTTGTTGTGGTGTTAGTTATGAATAAGGTATTTGTGCGTTGAAAAAATCCACAATAGAAGAGTTTAACCGGAGTTGAAATTGAATGTGGTCACGTTAGTAAGCCTTATTGTAGGTAGCAATACTAGGAGATTAATATTATGTATTGTGTAATTCCATTCTATTTAGTGGATTCTTCCGTTATGAACCCTTAGAGGATTTCTGTTCGCAATTATATTGTTTGTCTCCTTTACTTTTGTATACTTTTATTCTCAATATTGGTTATAAATTTGTTACTAATCAAATTGCCTATCCAATAATTAAGCGGATTTAATTTGATTAAAAACAATCAACATGGGTCTTAAACTTCTTAAGATACAAGAGGGAAGGGTGGATTTGAGCTATAGGACTTCAGCCTATAGGGTTTTTGATTTATATGTTGTTTGGTGGGGGGGGGGGGGGGGGGGGGGGGATTTGATTGTTGTTTTGTTTCTGTGCAGGCCATGTGCTAGCCCACAATTTACCTGCTTGGACTTCTCTCTTTGCTTTATGGGGGCCCAATCCTATCTTTCCCTTCCCAGATGAGTCATGTTGAATGCTTGAGATGGCCCAGATGGGTAGGGCCCTTTATGCAAGTTTGTGCACTCCATTTTTGTTGCTCTTCAATGGATTACAATCATCCGCTCAAAAAGGGGGAAAAAAAAAAAAGAAAGTAAAAGGCAGATGTGGGTAGGTCCCTTATGCAAGCTTTTGTACTTTATATTTATTTTTGCTCTTCAATGGTTTACCATTATTTAGCCTTTATTCTGTTTTAAGTATATTATTAAGGCTTTTCATTTGTTATAATAGGAAATTCTCCCTTTTCTTTTTCTAGTATAATTTAGTCAACAACCTCAATAATTGAACTTGAAAACTATATTTCCTTCCAATGTGCTCCACTAGCATCGACAAACTAGGTTGTAAAACCAAAACATAATTGTCTTTTCATACCTACTTTAGCCTATGTTCACAACACATTTGAGCCAACCAGATTAGGGGTGAGAGGAGAGGTAGCCCAAGCAAGGTTTTGAAGTGCAGGGTAAAGAGAGTCATGTCCCTAGCAATGGAGGCATAGGTTGAATTGGAGGGTGAATGTGATAAGAAATAATTTGGCTAAGATGGTAGGGGAGGTTCTGATTAGACTAAAGCCAAGTTAATGGGTCCTCATTGCTATTATGTTCAATTGTCTAGAGCCTAGAGTCCCAAGGATTCTTGTCATCAATTGTCCTAGCAACCTCACATTCATTGTTGATTCCAGCTAGGGAGGTCCAAACCTCCCTTGAAAATTATCATTGAGATTGTTTGAACGATTTCGAACCTTTTTTTCTTTTCTTTTTTTTTCTTTTCAAGCTTGTTCTAATGGCTGCCCTACCATGTCACATCTGTAGTACTGTTTGTTTGTTGCTTAATATACCAATTTATTGTTCATATTTTTCCAATATATCATTGTTTTCCAATATGAGTCTTTTTGTTGGTCGATTGGCATCGGACCCTTTTGTGTGGTCTTGTATTGGAGTTTTATCCCCCACCCTTATCTAAAAAAAAAAAAAAAAAAAAAAACCTAAAAAATGGGAAGATGATATTTGAACTAATGAGTATTGACCTTTGCATCATGAGGCAAAACATACATGAGGAAATTGGGCTATTGTAGCGTGGTAAATAAATGCTATTTATCTTTTTGATTAAAAAAATAATAATAACAAACAAACATAAATGGTATTTTACTTTTTTGAATAAAAGCATAGTTACTAATTAATGGGACAATACCTTTTATTTTTATTTTTGGAGAAACAATGGGACAATACCTTTGGTACAGAATCTACACATGTTTATTTGTTTATTTTTTTATGGGACCATACATGTTTATTTGGTTCGAGGTTTTAAAATTTTGGTAATAAAAATAGAATAGAAAACGTAAATAAAAATATGTATGGGTGTATTATAGATTTAAATAAATAATTTAGTACTAAAATGAAATGACTATATATGCTAGATTGTCTCTTTTACTTTATTTCAATTCAATAACATAGTCATTTTATTTTTAATATAACATCATGAGATTATAAAAAAAAAAACCAACGAATTTATAACACTAATTAAGTAATTCAATATACGTAGGATATGTTTTTCATATATTAATTGTGCTTCCAAGCAAAATAACAAATACAATTTTTTTATTATAAATTTTCTCATATAATTATAGTCTAAAATAGTTTGATTTATTTAGAAGATATCATACATGCATGTGTGCACACACATTTGTATATGATATAAATACGTATGAAAAATTGTGATGTTTGATATAAATAATGAAACATATAATTAAACAAGTATTGATTTTGATAATTTTATTATTATACACAATGATATAACTTGTCATTTTTTGTTATTTTAAATTATAAAATGTTTATTTTTTTATTTTAAAAAAAATATTTGTTTATAGTAAATTAAATTTTCTTTTAAAGGTACATGTATACTTATGTATACAATGTAATACATATATTTTTCTGACTATGGAGGAAAGTGTATATGATTGGGCTCACTAATGACTTTCTTCAATGAGTTGGGCTTGCAAGAAATGTACTTGCTAGAGTCCCTTGTATTATGGCCTTTCCTTCCTGTATATGCTTCTGAGTTCTGACGTGCGGGGACATGGTTCGTTGGCAATCATCTTATGCATTTAGAGGTCCCACGATGGTAACAAATCCATCAAATCATATCATGCATTTTAATAATGATGGCGTGAAGAACAACATATCAGCCAACTATATATCAATCATGCATGTCTGCGGAGCATAAGGTGTGAACTCCCACCACATCTCATCGTCTCTCTTTTTTCTACTTTTTAATTTTTAAGTAACTTTTTTTTTTTTTTTACAAAATAAAATATTTATTCTAGACTCATTTAAGTGTATGTATGTGAAGTTCTCTCCTAGAGACTTAAACCATAATCTTTACCTCCCATACCTCACAAGCACTTATACTTGTAAAATAACCATCGCACTACAAACACTTATACTTCTCATTCCTCTATATGCTTACCTTAATCCATGGCAAATTTAGAAGGTGTTTGGATTGTGTGAAAACAAAGTTATATAACTCAGTTTTCATCATCCATAATCCAAAACAAGTGGGATCCACGAAAGAATTGTTATTTGGCAAGATTTTTTAGTCTTGTTCTCTTCCTCCCATAGGCTTGGGCTCAACGAGTAGAGTGTCACTATGGTCACACCCAGGTGGAAGACGCCAGCTCTAACAAAAACTTACCCTAACATTTATACTATTATTTAAAAGGCTTCTCCTGTCTAGAATTCTTATTTTTTTGGTTAAAAAATGCCCTTACTCCTATATTTAAATAGAGGCAAAACTAAAGGACAATTGAGTAAAAATACAACTCTAACTCCCACTAAAACATTGCTTAAAAAATAAGATCACTCTTCTATAAATTTTCAAATTTCCTTATCTACTTATAAATTAAATTTTCAAAATAAAAATTATATATATAAAATAAAAACACAGATTTTTTTTTGGGCTACAAAATAGGACCACTAAAAAAAAAAAAAACCTCATCGCACGTGCGAAGTGCATGTGATGAGACTAGTTTTTATTTATTTATTTGAGTTACAATATCCCTTCAAACTTTACCCAATAAACGCCATGGTTAAGAGAATTTTTACAATGTCTATCCAACTGCCCAAATTGGGGTTAACTTGTATAGAATAATTAGACACAAGCAAACCATTGTTGAAAAACATCACCGAATCCTCTTTAGTGTGACCACAATCACTATAACCAACCAATTTTTAACTAATAAGAAAGTTACAACCCCACTCCTTCATTATCATTGATTGAAACCTATCTAAAGCTCCATGGAAACTTGTCTCACTAATTCATGTTTGAAACTTAGCCTTACCACCACCACCACTATAATGACAGAGAAGGTATGGCACTTCCTCTCCCTCCTCCTATCACTGGGTCACCTAGCTCGTCCCCCTGAGCTCACTTAATATACCTTATTTTGTGCCTTAGCTGACCTCGTTGGATCCTTCTACTCTATCCCTAACTCGCCACTTTTATTAACCATCAAATTCCATATCACACTCTCTAGTGGCCTTAACTTCTCCCGCGTAGTTTGTAGGGAATTCCAATTGATTAATATCTTCTCGCCACGAATCTGCATCAAAGTGTGGGATGAAATCTATTTTGAGACAACAAACTCTCTAAAACTTAAGCTGATTGTGTTTTCGAATTGTGAACTTTCATCAGTGCCAGAAAAGAGATCATATTAAATTACAAAGTTGGTAAGGATGAAGTTTTAAATTTTTTTTAAGGGGGCGGGGAGGTTATTTGGGAGTTAATTTTTTTGATTTCATTGGCAATTTTTGTGATTACTGATTAATCATTGTAGAATATAAGGTAAAAATGTCGTTATGTGTACCCAAAAAAAAAAAAAAAAAAACACCATATTCTGCATCTAGTTGAGACAATTTAGTCATTTTCATGTTTTTTTTTTTTAAAATAAAAAATAAAAAAAGTGGACTCTAACTAATGTGTGGGCTCACAAGTCATGTGATTTGCATGTGTCTAACTTTTCCATCCAAAATAATTCCAATTTAGATGGCAAAATGGACATTGTAACAATTGTCTCAAATTAGGGGATTAATTAAGCAATTTAAAAAAAAATTAGGATAAAAAAGTGTAATGTACTCTAATTCAATTCAACCAGCATGATTGATAGGTGATAGTGCTGCTTCTTCTTCAACACCCCCCCCCCCCCAACAAATAATTATTTTCATTTCTTTTTATCCATTCATTTAAAAGATAAATTGTCATATGTTTGCTTTATTAATAATTTAAACTCTTGTTAGTAGTCTTGTAGCTTAACTTTCATCTCTTGGTATTTCTAATGAAAATGTTTAAGATTTAAACTAATCCACCTCCAATTATCAAATGCCAAAATTTTGATAATTAAGGAAAGGATATTTGAAGCTTGAACATATTTGTTAAAAAATAATAATAATAACAACGTGATTAAATTACATAGATTTTGGCCCCTTTTTTTTTTGGCTTTTTACTCCAATTATGGAGAAAAAAAAAGCATCTTATTATAAATTCCATTCTCAAAATCATTTGATTCATTCAACAATATTAATAAGCTTTATATTTCCAAAACAATCTAATCATAGCAGGTTGTACCAATAAATTTTAATGGCCTTTTTTTTTTTTTTTGCTTTTTGCTCCAATTATGGGGCCAAAAAAAAAAGCATCTGATTATAAATTCCATTCTCAAAATCATTTGATACAGTCAACAATATTAATAATTTCCAAAATAATCTAATCATATCAGGTTGTACCAACAAATTTAATGGAGTTAAAGGTGCAGTTCATCAAAAAAAGATGTGGATTGTGACACATGATCCTCCATGGATAGCAATAGCAATAGGCATTACCATTTTTTGTCAATAAAACCTGAATTATGGGACATCTGACAAGTCGTTGTAGAAGATAACCTATAAAGTATACAATAAAAAGAGAGCAGACAGTAAAAAGTCCCTCGAAGTCTACACACTCTGCAGTACTTTTGTGTGTATTCACACGTGCGTCTCCACGTGGAAGGTCTTGAATGGTTACTACATGAAAACATTGTGGTCTCCCTACGATTGTAAAAGCAGTAACACCTATATTCAACTCTGTCAGAAATGCACGTGTTAATTCTGCAACTGGGTCCCACGTTTGCCATTCTATCCTTGACCTCTTTTTATAATAAAAAAATAATTTAATGATTGGGAGGTTTTGGAGCATTAAAACATTTCTAAAAGATTAGGTAACAACATGTACTACAATTTTAATGTTATTCATTGCGGCGAGAAGAAAAAGTTAGGAGGTTATTTAAAAGTGATGAACAGTTATTTATAGTTCGTTATATTAAAATTATGATATAAAAATTGTGATTCTAAAAGAATTATTTTTAAAAACATCAAAACGTATCAATTAAACTATAAAATTTTGATTGATAAATTTTAATTTGATTAAACTTTATATTTTCAACTTTTTTTTTTGTGATCCGTTTAGAAGGGAAAAAGTAATATAATGGAATTTTTTTTACAAAAATATTATATTCATTCCTCAGTTTGATTAATTCTTTTATAAACATTCTTCCTAAAAGTAGAATGAATACTTATTACTTAATAAAATAAACATAAAATAACACTGTTTTCTTCTTCTTCTTCTTCTTCTTTTTTTTTTTTTAAAATTTAAGAAAAAACAAATAAATGGTAAATGATAAAATATAATAGTAAAATTATATAGTTTAGTAATTTTTTATTTATCTTCTTATAACTCTCAAACATACTAGAGACTCCATTCCTTTTAACTTTTTAATAAAAATTATTTATTCTATTTTACTCTATTATTTTAAAAACTTCTAATGAGAATTTTAATTGTTTGATAAAAGTTCAATGAGATTTATAATTGATATGTGTGTTTGTGTTTGTGTTTGTGTGTGTGAGAGAGAGATGAGAAGGTATTTGGTATCAAATGATACCATGTCAGGGGTATCAAAATTCAATAAGTATGAAATATGTTAACAAAAAATAACTACTCCGCTAACAAATAAAAGACATATGTTAGTGGGTAGTTATTTTATATATACATATCTCTTATTTATTGAATTTTAATACCATTAACGTAGTTTCATTTAATACAAAATACTTTTTAATATACGACACCATCACTGCAACTAGCATAAAAAGCCTAATAAGTTATATTAAAATTTTATTTAGTATTGAGTTGATGGTGGTACATTGTTAGAGGACAAGGATACAGAGGTACGATCCTATAGAACAGATCATGTTCAAGTAAGGTCGTAGTTGATGGTGGTACACAATGACAAGATAACAAAATCATCAAGAAGGATGATGGTCTATACGTGCACTTAGCACAAGCGGCGATGGGGGGGGCCATGCCCCCCCTGTCTTTTGAGGGTACCCCTCTCCTTCTTATAATTTTTTATAAAAATAAAAAATATTATAAATAAAATTTACCTAATGGCCCCCCATATATATATATATATATATATCATTAAACTAGCTAACGTGTAAAATATATATATGTTCCTAAAAATATATGTAAATGCCTCTCTTTAATAGAAGTCTTCCCCTCCTCCCCACCCCGCTAAAAAAAAAAAAAACCATATTTTATTTTGCATTTGGAGAACTAGAGATAAAGCCACTGTATTTTTATTTTTTATTTTTATTTTGAAAATAATTTTTTTTATTGTTAAGAGTAAGTGATTTATTGCATTTTTCATTTATGGAAAATAAGATTTCCCTTTAGTTTTTATTATTTTTATGTTTTTAATTATGTTAACTTGTTAAGACATGTACAATATTGTTTAATATTTAAGTTACTTTAAATAGTTTTTTTTTTTTTTTAGAGGGGAAGTTACTTTAAATGGTTAAAAGTTTATACGTTTCATTTTTTTTTTTAAACTGTTAGTTTACTTCTTTTGTCACTCAAAATAATAGTATACTACTCTAACCGTACAATCTCTAATTTAATTAATAAAATAGAATTATCTAACGTGTTAGAAGAATATAATTTGAGATAGTTTACAGTTTATTGAGGAAAAAATTACATAATTATATAAAGACTAACTTGATGTTATAGACATAATTTCGATATCAAATTACACATGTTAAATCATGTTACAAACATACTTTGTATATGAGCAATACTAATAAATATATATATATATATATATAATTAATTAATTAACAAGTTATTTTTTCAATTTAAAATTTTGACATATTTTTATTTGATCTCTCTAAAAATAAATAAATAAATCCTGGTTCCATCACTCCTTAAAATTATGAGGCGCGGTACATTGCCTTGCCATATAGGGCCACCAACTTGCCTTTAAAATTGATCATCAAGATATTTTCGTAAAGAAACTCTCATAGGGCCATGTCAAGACATATTGTTTAGGCTCTCTTTAATTCAATAATAATAATAATAATAATAATAATAATATCTGTGGGATCAAAGAATTTGACAACCCCAGCCCATTTTATATCAAACCCAGGGCCCAACACGAGGAGGAAGAAATGTCCGAGGACGAACAAAAAATGTCCAAATTGCCAGGAGATGTTGCCGAGGACAATCCTGTTCTTGGCAAACCGAGATTACAGAAGGAAAAAGCGGCACGCCACCAAAGGCTGCCTCCCAAAGCATCCCAAGAAAAAGGACAAGTGCAATGAGTCAGTCATGGGAGCATGGTGGAGGAGTAATTCAAGAAGAAGTTGTCACCTCCGCATTAAATGCCCACAACTAACGTTCTGGCAGCATTAATGAAGAAATGACCCTTGAACAGTGCTGCCTTGGTCGCTGCAACTTACAGAAGATTTGGTAAGGCGGCTGATGGGACAAGCACTCAAGTAGTGACTTGTATGATCAATAAATGTAGGACCAAGATCAACTGAAAGGGGATATATAATGTAAGAAATCCTCTAGAAAAGGGGGATTAGGAATTTAGAAACAGAAAACACAGTAGCCATTTGTATGATCTTTGGAACTTTTGTAAAGGAGCACCAAAGAGATAATGAGAACTACAAGTTCCTCAAGTGAGGGCTGAGGACAGAATTTCATACTTTAGTTCACGTCCTTGTTATTCAAATCAGCCTATAATCGTGTCTAGTTGTTGTAACCCTCACTAAGGTTTAGTTCTTAAACCCATTCTCTACAAATTTATTGTATTAGGCTAATTGGGCTTGAGTTAACAAATCCACTAGTAGAAGTGCTCAAACCCAGTCCCTACAATATCCCTCTTTAAATAAATTTTTTTTGATAAATACACTAATAAAGCCATTACCAAAACATTGTGTTTAAATGCTCTTTATTATTATTTTTTTGGTAGATATGATATAATTTTAGTTTATGATGTTCGCTTCATAATAATTATTTTTTATCATTAGATCAAGATATGAACTCTAAATCTTTTATTTGACGATAACATATTTTACCAATTAAGATAATTAGAACTCACATTAAGGCAATCTTTAATTCACAAATAATGCAATCATAGAGTGGATTAGAAATAACCTTTACATTGCCCGCAATGCTTTGTCTTTAAAGCTTATCATCAAGACATTTTGATAAATAACATTACGAGAGGCATTGCCAAAACATCTTGTTTTAGGATAAAGATTAGGTCCAGCGTTCAATTGCATTGGACCCATCAAAATGATAATACATGCTCACTTTTAAGGTCCCATCTTGATAGGTCTAAAATAACTGAACACTAACCTTAAAATTAGTAAAGGCTATCCCACGTCCCAACAGATTCATTACAAAGTGATACAAGTTTTCGGTAAGGAGAATCAGGAGATATCTTATTCTTGGACCTTATAACTACAAACAAGTGTTGCAGCAACAAAGATATTTCATAGGAATTCAAGGGATATCTTACTGGTTCTAGTACCTTTTGTAGTATTGTGATGTCTGGACATTGGGTTCGAACCCACTAACCTCCCTCTCCCTATTTATCTAGGAAAAAAAAAGTGATTTCGTAAATTATAATATTTCTCGCTTGCTAACTGTTACGAAAACTTTATCAATAGCCTCAGAAAATTGAAAATATCACCTCAACAACCGCTTTGATAATTCTTTTTTAAAAAAGTTTTCTTTAGACGAGGTAATAAAGGTTGAATCCAGTGCTTTTGTGTGTTGGACTTGTTGAGATGTAGACATGTGATGGTTATTTGATACATCTCCAAATCTCATATTGTAAAGTTATGATTTACAACTATGTATTTTGTTGGCTTTAATTCTATATCAAATTTGATTATAATTTTGTTCAATCGTTTCTCTGTATTTTTGTGAGATTTAATATAAGGACTGTGTGTGAGAGTTTAGTGAAGAATCTGTGAATGGTTTTCGCAACTTGACTCGCGACTAACTCGCGACTGCTAGCTGACCTGGAAAACAAGCCCCGTAAGAAGCACATACTAGAATTTGAAGAGTCATTGATAGGTTGGATTTCACGAGTCACTCATGACTTATGACTCAGGCCAAGTCGTGAGTGACGCGCGAAACTCACTATCTGTTGTTTTTTGCAATGTGATTTTTCTCATTCTTTACCAACACTATATAAACCCTCATTACTCACGAAGGAGTATTTTTCTGAAAAAACTTTTGAGAGAGAAACCCTAACCAAATACTCACAATCCTCTACATCATTTCTCTAAAGTTTCCATATACTTTCACCTCTTCATCTACACATCCTTGAGAAGTTCTTAGCCCAAACACTTACATCACTCATTCTAATGTTGAGAGAAGTTTTGGTACTTATGGGAAGCATTGGAAGAAGTCATTGAATGGCAGATGCAATTGGGCAAAATGGTGGAATCCAGATAACTAGTAAGACAAGATTTCGAGAAGTCCGTTGGTAGCAGGAGCTTGTAGAGCTCAAGTACATTGGGTAGATTAGGCGTGTAGGATCTTTTTGATATTTGTGTACTTCAACTTATTCACTAGTGGATCGATTTTAGCTTGGAGGGCCGCGAAGAGATTTTTCGCTAAGAACTTCGGTTTCCTCTTTAATAACAAGTCTTAATGTTATCTTGTGTTTGCATCTCTCGTCCCTACTCTTTAAGCTTTACATTTATTGCTTATTGTACTTGCTTATGACTTAGAGTAGTGTTCCAGTTTATTGCGTGCGTTTTACTCTTATTCTGCACTTAGATAAGTTAAAGTAAAAGCAATTAAGCCGTAATTTAAAATTAGAGATCTAAATAAGCATTAGTGTTTCCACACTATAATTGAGCTTTTACATATGAATCTAGTGCACATAAATATTGGACCAAAGCTGGTTCCAAAAGCTATATGTTGCTTTTGTAGTTTTTGTTATTATTATTCTTTAGTTAATTAAAGAATTATATTCTTCTTAACTAAACACAATGAAAAGTGAGATTCTTAAGTTTTAATGCATGTTTCATGTCCTCCATAAAATAAATAAATTTTAAAAAAACATATCATTTTCTGTTCAAATTTATTCTTTCTCAAGCTAAACAATGATCAAGAGCATCCGTATCAGATGTGACAAAAATTATGCCATTTTGCCACATTAAAACCTTACTTTATTATTTTACCACATCATTTTACAACATCTCATTTATCAGACGTTTTATCCTTCAATTCTATACATTAAAATAATATTTCCTACACACTAAAATAATATATTAAATTCCTTCCCATCATCATCGTCATCATCGACCACCGCCGCAACAGCAGCAACAACAACAACAACAACAACTACTACTACAACAATGCGGCCACAATCACCGATTTGCCCACCTATCAATGGCACAGCCACCTATCCAACCCAGTCACAGCCTCGCCGAACTAGCCACGACCACAGCTTCGCCGAATTAGCCACAGCCACCACCCACTGCACATCCCAGAAAAACTGAAGTCCACCCACTACACAAACCAAAACCCACAGACGACACAAATCGAAACCCATAAAAGCCCCACAAACCGAAACGCAAGCCACCATACATAGCACAAACCGAAACCCACCCATCGCACAAACCGAAACCCAAGTCAACCAATAACCCAAATCATCCAACCAACGACAATTAAAACAACCAACCACCAAAAGAGAGAGAGAGAGAGATCGGCGAGATCGGAGAGCGATGACGAGGGCTTGTGTGCCATGAGCGACGATGGCTCGTGCGTCGTGAGCGGCGAATGACGATGGCTCGGCCCATGCCGCTTGCACCTCCAGTGATAATGGTCGAGAACAGAGGGAATGATGGCTGAGAAGAGAGGGAACTGTGAGAGAGAACAGAGGTGAGAGAGGAGAAAAGATTAAAGTGAAGAGAGAGGAGAGAGAAAAGAGAATAAAAAATAATAAAACTTATACCATTTTGAGTTCGTACCGTTGCAAATTTGCAATGGTACTATTCACGTGTAGCAAATTTTATGGAATTTGGCACATCTGATAAAAGGGTTTTTTGATGTTTGGTGTGGTAAATGTGTCAAATATTTAACATTTGGCACATTTACCACATCTGATGGTGATGCTCTTAGCCCTCGTCGTAGTTCATAGCTCATCAACATATGCAATGATGAATAAGACATGCATAATAATAACCTTCACATACAAGGGCCTAACGTGACCAAACGTAGAAACTGAACTAAAAGTTTCACAAGGTGGATACTTGGATCAAACACTACACACCAACTGCATCCAAACAATTAAACTATTCTGTTTCCAAATTTTTGTAAATGATGAGTGAAAAACTCAAATAGGAAAACGATGGGATAGAATTGGTAAGTCCACAGGCTAACTTTAGAGCATTCAATTAATTTAAAATGGTCTTTGTGGAAGAATAAATGGCTCAATACATAAATATATAAGGATAAAATATTATTTTGTCACTTAAACTTTATCAAAAAAATTTCTCTAAATTTAATAATTTATTTTTTCATTCTTAAACTATTGATTTTTTTTTTCATCCATAAACTGTTGAAAAAAAGTTATCTTTTCATTCATATTGTTGTCTTTAAATTATTGGAAAAAAAAAACACTCCTTAAAAAGTATTAAAAAAAGAAGAATAAGAACTTTTTAAAGTTTAGGGGTGAATAACCAACTTTTCATAAAGTTCAAAAATCAAAATAATATTTAACCCCAACATATAATTATCAATACGTTTACCTGCACAAGTATTTTTGTAATTGTAAACTTGAAAAAATACCAATAATAAACTTGTATTAAAATCAATAATAATTTATCATCTTTTTGTATATTTATAAAACTAGTTGTGATATGTGGCGTTAATCTGTCCATGGAGTGAATGAGTGATTTTAGTAAGTGATTCAACTGTTTTCTACCGACAGTAGATTTCTTCTTCTTCTTTTTTTTTTTTTTTTTTTTTTCTTTTTTTTTTAAATTATAAATAAATTGTGTTATATACGGTGGTATAGCACACGTCCGAGGACGCCAAAGTCCGAGGTGAAGGTAACCTTCGTACTGACTGAAAGATTCTGCCAGGTTGTAGCTAAATTGGAAGTTGGATATAGCTTAAAGAGGCGTCGGAGAAGGTAGAAAATATCTTCTAAAGTCTATCACCTCCTCATTAAATGCTGTTCACCTAACACTCTGGCCGCATTAATGTGGAGATGATACCTGAATAGTAACTAAGCAGCTTTATGACCACTAAGCTGAAGGTTCCGGTAGGGACTAGATGGGACAGAAAGGAGCTCCCAAGATAAGAACTACACGTGTACAAAGGAAACAAGAGGAGAAACGAAGTATATAAGGTAGAAACGAAGAAAACAAAGGGGGACTTCTGACCAGAAAGAAAAGGAAGAAAAAGAGAGAGAGAAGAACAGACCAATTGAAAGAGGGCCGAGGAGAGTTTTTCCTGATAGAGCGAATCACTAGTATCCCTTTTTACTCGATGAGTAGAACCCTTCCTGCAAACAGTACTAGTTCTTGAGCCCATACTCTATAAATTTATTGTTTGGGCTTATTGGGCTGAAAACCCAGCACTCAATTCAAATTGGGTCCTTACAATAGCTTTTTCATTTTTCCAAAAAAATGACGTCAGAACTTTCCTAAAATAGATTTTTTTTTTTTTAATACAAGATAGAATTTCTACTTTAGTCTAATCTAAAGATTCATTTGGATACAACTTATTTTTGCAGAAAACTGAAAATTGAAAACTGAAAACTGAAAACACTATAGCAAAATAATTTTTAAATGTGTGAATAGTACCATGAGACTCATTTTTAATAAAAAAGTTGCTGAAAAGTGAAGTTTGTGAAATCCGTGAGCAGTGCATGGATGCACTGTTTACGAGGAATAGTCAAAAGTTGCGGCTTAAAAAAGGAAAAAAGAAAAAAAAGAAGAGAAAACGCATAAGTGCTGAACGCAGGCGCCAATAAGTCGGATCCAAATAGGCAATAAGTGTATATGTGTATAAAGTTTCCTCCTGGATACTTGAACTCCGGCCCTTACCCCCCACACCCCACAAGTACTTATACTTGTGAAGTGACCACCGAATTAAGGGTGCGCTTTAGTTAAAATAAATGGGCATCGTAAGGTGCCCATTAACACAACCCAATAAATAAATATAGGAATCATTTTTCTATAAATGATGACTCAATTTATAAGTCTTGTATAGTAATATTCCTAGCATATTTAATTGTTGACACATCAATTTATAAAATTTTGCATAAAGCACACTAGAAAATTTAATTAAAAGGAAGAATGAAAGTCATTAGATATCTAACCAATGCTATAGTTGCACTACAACATAGTGCATTAACCATTTCTGCTATTTAGATTGTGAAAAGAGAAATATATATATATATATATTTATATATATGAATACCTATGAATCTACAATTACACGGCCATCAGAGAAGCGTCCTGTGGGGTTCTTCAAAGAAGCCATTATGTCCATAAGGCTTGTAATTTGCTTGGTTTCCAGGAATGGTGTTGATGTAATTATTGTTTCCAGGATCCACAGTGGAGTCTCCAAATATGAAGAAAGGAATATTAGTACCACATACCCTGCAAGCAATTGACAAAGCTAGTTACACAGACGATGAAGTAATCCATGTGGGAAATTAGCCTTGCCATGACCCTGTGACAGTTGGGCTTCTGATAAGAACTTCTTTAATATATAACACAATATCTGGTTTTGGCCAGCGATTATTTCAATGACAAGTGATGTATGGTGTTGAAATCATATTGGCTTAAACATGTGAATTCTTCGAACGTTGAATCTAAACACATTACATTGTAATCATCAGCCTCATTGTGTCTGTAAGTGGGGAGACTTATATTTAATGGAGCTATCAGCTTCAAGATAATAATCTATATATCAAAATCTTACATTAATTGGAGTGGTTGGGTCTTAGGTTTACTTCCATGCGTTTGACGTATTATAATGCCTGAATCAAGTGCGGTTTTTCCTTTTTTAAAGTACGTTTTCATAGCTCCATCTAGACCATAGGGCTGTCCAAAGACCCGGTGCACCTGACTCACCCGCCACTGCTGACCGAACCAGACCTACCGCCGATTGAACCGACTTCTTCGTCGGTTTGCGACGGGTTCCTTCCTCCAAAACCCGAGTTTGGTGGGTTAGATTTAGGTTTTTCTTCTCCAAAATCCAGTCAACCCAATCCGTCCGACCCACAAAACTTTCTGGCAAAATTTGGAAGATTCGGCGAAATTTAGGCCTTTTTTGTCAAGATCTTGGCGAGATTTCACCGAATCTAGCTGAGATCTTGTTGAAAATGGCCTAGTTTAGGCTGGATCTAGCAAGAATATAAAGATTTTGACCGTATTTTCATTGTTTTCATGTTGAATTTTCGCCGTTTTCATGCCGGATCTTGCCGTTTTCTGATTTCGACCCCGACTGACCCGCACACCACTTGTTTAAGATCCGACCAGCCCGATTTGATCATCCACTCTGTCGACGGTGGGTTGAGATTCCATTCACCAATCAAGTTGGGTTGGATGCGAGTTGGGCACAAAGCCAATCCGACCCAAACCGTGAATAGACCTATTAGACCATGTATACCTTTGTAGCCTATGAAATGAATGGTTAGAAGTACTTATGTATATATATATATTTAAACTCAAAACTAAGAGAAAATCTAACTAGATCTCAATTATCGTCTAGTTTTATGCCACATGTCCCGTCTAATCTAATTTTTTTAATTTGTGTGTCAAGCAAGTTAATTTAGTTTAGAAAACGTGAATTTCAATAGAAATAAACTATATATATATATATATAATAAAAACCTAGCTGTATATATAATTTTATATATAAAATTAGAAGACGAGAAAGTTTGAATGATTTTACTTTTATGAGCCATTTTTTTTGTGTAACTAAAAATAATTCATATTTATGAGTCATTTATGTAATACTATGACTATGTACATGCAGTCCATTGATAACTAGATAGAAATGTGTGTGTGTGTGTGTGGAGGGGGGCGTTAATTGCGATTATTTTTAATTATATTCGTGCATATGCACAGGTTATAAAATTAGTTTTAGTAATAAATAAAAGGTCTAGTTAACGGGTGCTTTTAGAATGTCTGTTAATTGACTTTTTCAAAAAAGTTTTAATACGACTTTTATGGGAAATATAAAAAGTTGTAAAATAATTCAATTACTTTTTTATTTTCCATAAAAAGATTCTTAAAATGGTGCATTAACAAATATTCTAAGTGCATCCGTTAACTTCTCTCATAAAAAAAATAAAAAAAATGGGCTCTACATAATCGCAACTTATAAAATGCAACCATTGTGCCATATATTAATTAGTAATTTGTTATTCTGTGTAATGCACTAAAAATATTTAATAACAGAATATAATTTTTGTATATTTTATATTTATCTAAATATGAAATTTTGTAATTATGATAATTATTATGTTAGTATATGAAATTATTTATTGTTTTGTTTAAAGAAATTATGAAGTGACAATATTTTAATGGAGGGTTAAATATGGAATAGAATTTAAAATCCATTAAGAATTATTATATATTAGTTCTAAGAATAATGAAGTGTAAAACAGTGAGGTTCTAAAACCTTATATATATATATATATATATATGATTTAAATATGGAATAGAATTTAAAATCCATTAAGAATTATTATATATTAGTTCTAAGAATAATGAAGTGTAAAACAGTGAGGTTCTAAAACCTTATATATATATATATATATATATATGAGGTTAATTAAAAGACTAACATCTTTCTACATGATATATAGTATTCTGTGTGGCATATATACTATAGATTATAGGAAATTATTATATACTCCAGAAGTATACTTCTTTCCTCCTATAGAAAGGTGGATTTCACCCATTATCGGACTCACCCCTTTGTGAGAGGGGGGAGAAGTATGCTCCCAAAGTATGCAATAACAACTCATAAATTATTATCACTTTTATATCACTTGGAAAATAAGACTTCAACTTGTACGCTTAACTCCCCCCCCAAAAAAAAAAAAAAAAAAACTTAACTTGTATGCTTAATTATTACCCAACCCAATATTTCCCGTAAGGTGCACCTCATAATTCATAAACTATTTTATGTCTGTTCCATGCTCAGTGCACTTTGGTATTGTTCTTCGCATCTTATGCTATCTCAAGGGCACGCTCCTTCGTATAGGCTTTTCTTCCCTTTCTACCAATATATGATTTACTATTAAGTGTCTATTCTGATGTTAACTAGGCCTGCATATGATCCCACTTATTATCATTCTACCACTACCTATTACTTCTTGCTAAGTGATGGTTTCTTGATACAGTAAGAAGCAATTTGTTGTTGCTCAATCCAGTACTGAGACTGACTGGCTGTCTCGTTTAATTACACTTTCTTCTCAAGGACACGGGTGTCCTTATTTCTGCTACCAGTTCAATATATTGTACTACTAAGAGTTTCGTCCAGGTTGCTCCTAATGTTATCTTCTATATATAATGATGTCTTCTATACATACTTACATGACATATAACAGGAGAAAATGGGTTTTTGTCCTTATTTTATAAAATATTTAGCACAAGGTTCCTGTTTTGAACCTATTAAATATTGTGTCCCTGTTTTGAAACTCAATTTTCTAAAAATTGAGGTTCAATGAAATTCGATTTTCTAAAATATTTAGCACAATGTCCTTGTTTTGAACTTATTAAATACCGTGTCCCTATTTTGAAACTCAATTTTCTAAAAATTGAGTTTCAATGAAACTCGATTTTTAAAAAATCGAGTTCTAAGTAAGTTTAATAACTTAAATTTTTTTGAAAATTTTAGTAGAACTCGACATTATTAAGGTTGAATTACACTTAAAAAAATATGTACATAACTCGATTTTGAGGATATCAAATTTTACATAAAACTCGATTTTGTTAAAATCGAGTTTCAAAAACATGAACATTTCAAAACAGAGATATTTACTACATAGTTTTAAAATTATGGGCAAATGCCATTTTTCCCAACATATAACCTAACTAGCTAGAATAGAGTACAAGTAGGCTATTTTATTTTGTGATGTATAGTAGTTTTCACTTTTTAGCATGTGAATAATTATTCAGTTTTCTCTCATTTACTGCACTGTAATTATAGCCCAAAAATGATTATTTAAAAAAAAAAATCGTGCTGTAATAATCTTTGCTAACGTGTACATCAACAAAAACCATGCGGAGGCCACGTTTTCGACAACAGTCCCTTGTCCTTTGGTGCAGATCACAAACGTGTCCACAAACCATGACCTTTACAAAAACCTCCTCTTTATAGTAATGCTCTTTGTTACTTTTCTAAATCTAAAGCTCTCAATAATAATGGATAAACTTGGATGTTCTTCCATTTTCATTCTCTGCATTTTCACCACCTTTCTCTTTACAGTCGGAGATGGAGATCAGCAGAACTTGGAGGGCCATAAAAGAATACTATCTTTTCCTGAGAGGCTAAGAAGTATGTTTTCTTTTCCTAAAAATACAAGTACAAGCTATTGGGAGAAGGTTAAAACGCTCATAAATCAAGCACAGGCCTACTTCTTTCCTCCAAATATAGAGTAAGTTTCCCAAATCACTAACACCATTTTGTATTCATTACCTAAAATTATGAGTGATCTGTTTGATATTTGCAAAATGATAAAGAACTAGAAATAGCCCTATCTAACATAAAGAGGAAAATTACAATCGATGGATGTCTCTAATAATTCAAGTCTCCTTTTCTATCTTGTCAATTTACACATTCAAAAAACACTTCTGAGGAAAAACAAAGAAATAGAAAACTATATATACTCAAAAAAGACTGACATATCTACTTGGCTGTATTGGTTAGTCCTTTTAATTTTTGAAACAAAAACATGTAAACTGTGAGACTCAAATTTTTTTTTTTTATTATTATTTTTTTTAAAACATGAGTGTGTTCTTTCATCAATACTTTATACTACCAGGGTTAGTTTGTGTGAAAGAGTGGGAAGAGAAAAGAAACCCAAAATCAGTGTCAAATCATTAATCTGTGCTAACACAACAAAAATAAAAAGGAAAAAATTATTCAATGTCCTTAGAGCAATATTATTCATTCCTCCACATTAATAATAGTGTTATAATGAATTAATAAAAATCAATATTATATATGTGAGAGGAGGTAATATTACTCCCAAATTACTGAATGAATAATTTACTCATGAAGAGAACTTCTTTCTCTAGAATTTACAATAATCCATTTGGTTTTAAGCAGTTCAGAAAAATAGATTAAGCCCAATTTTGAATTTAAAATTTGAGCTTTATCTAACACAACCACTAGTGGTCTAATAATTAAAAATAAACAATAAAAAATTTATGAGATAGTGTTTTTTGACATCTCTCTCACAGTATGCATGTCTTCTTACATTTTGGGAGAGGCTACGCAGTCTTATGAGACCGACTCATAAGATACCTCTCGGCTTGATAAAAAAATTTCCTGTAAGCAAAAATAACATATCTACATGAGGCTTTTTTTTTTTCTTCTTCATGTTTTATTTTTATTCAATGTTCATTTCTCAGCACCCACACAACTCTGTGTGTGTGTGTTTCCAAAGTTGAAAGTTTTGGTGGGTTTTAGTTTTAGGGGTGGAGACGAAGATGAAGCCAATGGAGTTGCAGGTTGCGCTGGAGCGAATTAAGTGAAAGAGGCTGTTACCCAAAGTTTGGGGAAGAGCAAAGCAACGGTGGAGGATTCTGCTAAAACTGCCGCAAAAATAGTGGGTGAAACGGTGAAGAACACAAAGGAGAAGGTGAAGAACAGCTTGATCGAGAGGGAGGCAGAATCTCAATCCGAGCTCTAGTAAGTTATAATCTTTAGGTCTTCTAAATATTGTAGAGGCAAGTTGTTTTTCTGTTTTATTTTTTAGTAGATATTATTAGTTTTGTTCATAAAAATATCTTAGGATGTGAAGTTATGGAATTTGCTATATAATTATGGTATTTTATCATCAGGTATGTAAACATGTCAAGACATCGAGGTTCCTGGTTCGTTTTGATGTATGCATGATTTAATTTTAAGTTTCTTATTTGACAACAAAAAGTTTTATCAGTTTTACACACTATTTGAACGCACAAGAGAGTATTTTATTTCTTATGATCAACCTAAGCCTATTCTATGTTTTGTAGTGATGAATTTGTTGATGGTGATTGATATATAATTATTATATAGATATGTGAATAATTTTTTGTTTCATTCTGTATGTTCTACTTTATACTTCACTTATCACAATTTGTCACTTTTTTTTTTCTTTTTTTGCCTTCATTATAGACCGAAGTGTAAAAATCATACATATATATACACACACACACACAGCATTTAGTGGAAGTGTGGAACGTCAAGTAAATTATAGTCAGACTTACACAAAGACTATCATTCGAATGATGTATAGTTGTAATGGACAACATGAGTACTTTAGATGATTAGGACTGTTGTTTATGTCTTTGGGATAAAGCTGTATATTTTTTTCTCAAAAATAAAATACAAAGCTGTATATTTTTTTCTCAAAAATAAAATACAAAGCTGTATATTTTAATACAGAAGTGTAATTGCAACATATAATTTAATAGCCATGTCAATTGTCTAGACATATTACAATACATAATATATATAAGATAATACAATTTGCATCAAGGTATGAAGAAGTCTCAACAATTTTTAGTGTTATATTCAAATGTTACAAGCAAGGAAACATGAATTGGAATTGTTTTATTTTCCATTTCAACAACTTTTACTTTTTCAACAATGCTGATTCCTATTCTATGTATAATCAATGTTCACATTATATACCAAACAAACATAAATAGGGCATTTTATATATATTATTGAGCAGTGTTTGCTGTTTATTACACACTGATTATTATACACCCATCATACACATGTTTAAGTTTTTAAATTAAAATCGCGACTTCAAGTCACTATTTCAATTCAAAAAATAAATTATGTATACAGTCTAATGTAAAATAAGTGGACATTTTGTGCTTTTGCCCGTAATTTTTTTTTTTTTACTTATTTAGCAATTTGCACCTATTTCAAAAATATATAAGGATATATCCTTATATATGCCCCTGTTTCGAAACTTGATTACCTTAAAATCGAGTTTCAATGAAATACTCGATTCGTAGAAATCGAGTATGCCCAATCAAACTTTAAAAAAAAAATGCATGGAACTCGATTTTATGTAAATCGAGTTTAAAAACGCCACTATAGGGCTTAAAAACATCACTATAGGACTTAAAAACGCCACTATAGGGCTCCCAAACTTGGTATGGGGAATCAGACTTACAAAAAATTTTGCAGAAAAACGCCGCTATAGAGATTAAAAACGTCACTATAGGCTCAAAAATGCCACTATAGAGCTCTCTAAACCTGGTATATAGGGCAATTAGACTTATAAAATTTTTTGCAGAAAACGCTGCTATAGGGCTTAAAAATGTCACTATATGGATAAAAACGCTACTATAGGTCTCCCTGAATATGGAGTGATCACACTTAAAAAAAAAATTTTGCATAGAACTCGAGTTCTGTGCATTTTTTTTTTTTTTTTTTTTTTTAAGTTTGATCAGGCATAACTCGATTTTATACAAATCGAGTATTTCATTAAAACTCTATTTTAAAGTAATCGAAGATCGAAATAAGGGTATATCCCTATATAGTTTCGAAATAGGGGAAAATTGCTAAATAAATAAATAAAAAAAAATTAAGGGCAAAAGCCCAGAATGTCCTAAAATAAGGTGCGTATGTGAACTAACAATTACTCTTCCACTACAAATATACAAGAACAAGTTTGGTGAACGTTGAACAAATAAACAAATAAGACTACATTCGAAGGCCATGTCTGTATCCGTAAAAGCATAGGTTCATAATTCTAGCAACACACATCATGTAATCATCAAGATTATGTTCCCTCCATTGGCATATTGTATCGCTCTTTCTAGCTCAATACCAAACCACACCATCAGGTGGATAGAAATAGGAAAGTTAACGAAAAAGTGGAGAAGGCAGAGAGGGAGGGCGGCAAAAAGGAGTGATAGAGGAAAGAGAAGGCTCATCAGCTAGCATTACGGCTAACATTATTGATTGTATTATTACTACTATCATCATCTTCTTTAAGTATCCCAATGTTGTTTACATTCATATATAGTTAAGCTACTTGTCTTCAGTTCCGTTAGTTTTTTTTTTTTTTTTTTGATAATTCAATAGTTACAATAAAGAAGATAAATTTAATTACATGTATCCGTTAAAAACACTAAGAAGTGTTAGTTCATCTACAAAGTTCTCAGCTTTTTGTTTTATAGATTAGAAATTGAATGCAATGCAAAGCTATAACTTATAGCTAGCCAGATAATTTTACAAAATAATTATTTATTTATTCTCAGACGGAAGTTTTCCTTTTTGAGCCTTTGACACTAGCTTTTGATTTAAACAAGGGTTAGTTTAAAATGGTGTTTACTGTTTAAAAGTACTCATCAGGTGGTGGCTTTTAAGAGTGACTTTTGATTATTTCAATCACATTATTATGTATTGGCTGAGGTGATGAGTTTTTACAAGACCTGTCATGTATTTATTTTGTGATTGCTTAAAAAATAAATGTTTACTTGTAGGGTTATATTTCTATCCACAACTATAGATAAAGAAGTGGTCCAAATTTTCAGCAAGTAAAACTGTCCCATTGAGTTGTAGAAATATAATTGGATCTCATCAGTCATTTGAAGGGTCGTTGATTAAAGATATTTGTAATATCTCAACTTATAGTAAGATTAATAATATCTTTATTTAGTGTATATTTGGATTGCACTGAAAAGGAAAAAAATTTGCTTGTGACGTTTTAAGTGTGGGTCCGGTGCACTGTTCACGAGACTCGCAAGTACGAAAAAATGCAAAAATTAATTTAAAACTAGGTCCATTTACACATTTAAAATTATTTTACTACAGTGTTTTCAGTTTTCTGTTTTCAATAATAAGCAGTATTCAAACCAAACCTTAATGGTTGGATGGTGGAAGAGAGAAAAGGAGAAATTAAAATGTGGGTCTTATTCTTCCTAAAAAATGAATACAAAGAATTCTAGCTACTTCAAATAAAGTATCCAAAGTTCCTAAATAATTATTAACTAGTTAAATACTTGCGAAGAAAATGGTAACAAATATGGGTGATCAAAATCCACCCTACCAATTTTGGAAATCCAATATAAAGGCAATGACTTAGCCTTGTTTGGTTTTGAATTTAAGCCCAAACCTATTTCATCATGGATTTGGTAAGTAGAAGAGCATGTTTCCATTTTTAATGTCATGGACTTGAATTGAATGAAGTGATCACCATATATTTGGACTTGCAAATATGGGAGATCAAAACCACCCTACCAATTTTGGAAATCCAAATTAAAGGCAATGACCTAGCCTTGTCAGGTTTTGAGCTTAAGTCAAACCTATTTTCTTATGTACTAGTTAGTAAAAAAGTATGTATAAAGTGCTTATGGGTTTTGATGATGCAAAGAAAATCGATAGGCTAAATGGTTCTGGCTCCAATGGGCTAGTGATTGCTTGGAAGGCTTGAAAAAAAAGAAAAATAAGATTAAAGGTGATCAAAATGAACCGGCCAAAAACTCTCTGATGCTTAAGTTAGTTTTTTCTTTAGAACTCAAGAATTTCAACTTTAGGAGTAGTGAAAACTTACTTTCATTTGATGTGGATAAGCCTTTATATAGTGAGCTTTGGAGTGGTTACTTGTTTAGTAACTTCCTCAACATGTATGGAATTTAGAAGGTTCAGATTTAACTTCCACAACTGCTATAGAAGTTAGAAGGTTCAATCTTATCTTCTACAACTATCATTAGAAGTTAAGAACTTAGTGGAAAGTTATAGTGATGATCAAGAATTTTGCTCATACCTCAAAATAGTAGAACATGGTCTAAATTATAAGCTTTCGCACATAAATTCATTTTGAAAATTTTCTAAGTGTTGAGAGGTCGTCCAGTCACTTCCGCGATGGACGACCTTTAAATCCACGGACAACTTCCTAAGGGTGGATGACCTTCTTATGTTGGGTTAACCTTTTTTTTGTCTTGGACAACACTATGGACAAACTGGAGATAGCCCGATTTTTGGTTCCCCATCAGGTTTAATGGGAAAAGAGCTCTTATATTGTAACTATTTAAAATAAATAAATAAATAAATCAGTAATAAAGGGTGTTTCCTTTTTTTAATTTCATGGGATTTAATTAATTGAATGGAGTAATTAATAATTTGGCATTAAGGTTTTTGTGCTTCTAATGATCGTTAGGAAATACTCATGTGAATTAGAATTTCATTGTTAATTAGTGTACGTGTTCATTGTTCATTGTTCATTGATATGATCATGCATTATTTGATCTAGCTAATGCATCATTTAGTAGATTTTACATGGTATTATCAATTCTAAGAAATGATGAAGAGAATGATATAGCATGTAGGAATTAGGGTTTAATAGCAAGATAGTGAGTCAAAGAATTTCTAAAGCTATTGCTTGAATTTTTTTTTCTAGATCTAAACTTGGGTTTGTTTATGATTTCCTGTTTTAATATAACATTTTCTTTATGATTCTTTATTGTCTTTATTCATTTCTTTAGTATGTGGTGTGAATGAGATTGTCTATTATTATTCTCCTTTTGTGATTATTTGATGGTTGTATGGTAAGATTATTGATCTAAATTTATGCTAAACGTGATTTAGGATATGGGAGGAGAGTGGTTTTAAATCTAGACAAGATCTCACCAATGGTTTTGGTTAAAAAATTGACCAAATCGAGATATGGGAAGGTAAAAATAAAAAATAAATATTGATAGAAGTATAAAAAAATATCCGGTGATATATATTGTATTATTTTATATATAACAACTTTGCCAAGCATATGGTGTAGATAGTGAACAAATTTTATGATATTAAAACATAAACTATAATATGTAATTTGTAAGAACTAGATTTGGAAGCCTAAGCCCACTTAGATTAGTAGTGTCTTGCACTTCAACCCAGGCCCAGACAATAGAATTGTTTTTGTGTAGAGGTGGGAAGGCAATTACAATATAGTTGCTAATTAAGCCTAGGGCTAGTGAAGTGGTTCACCAATAAGGAAGAATGAATCAAGCAATTGTTAGAAAAAAAGTTCTCCTTGGTCACTTCCGACGAAGAGTTCGTATAAATGTCTTTCTCTAGTTTATATCAAGCAAAACATTGCTCACTTTTCTCTTTTCTTCCTTTTCTTTAAAAAAAAAAAAAAATCCCCTTGCAATAGAGCTTCTTTCCTCTTATATATCCTCCATCTTGACATCCTATCCCTCCACTTGTACGCCCCATAGCTCTTACCTGGATACTTGTTCCATCAGAGTTCTGCTAAAGGTGGTAGAAGGGGTTGCTAGCTATGAAAACTCTGTTTAGGGGTTATTTCCCCATTAATGCAACTAATAAGGTTGTTATAGAAAATTCAATGCGAGGGTAGAAGGTATAAGCTTCCTCCCACCGTACAGATCCTAATCTTCTAGCTCCATTCCTCCCAGTTGGGCTCTCATAAGATGCTAAATCTCCTCCCCATCCTCTTCTCATGTAGATCAGTTCTTCAGGTATGACACCCTACTTCTTATTCTTCTCGGTCCTCGGACACCCACATAATTAATTAAATAAAATAAATATTTAAAAATTTACTTTAACTTGTGGTAATAGAATTTTTAATTAAAGTAGAACTTTAAAGTTCTTAAAATTTAGGCAATAGAGTTTTACTTAAAACTAACTATTATTAATAGAGTTTAATCTAAAATAAATTAGTAAATAGAATTAGTGTTACCACAAAAATTCTCCGTTTAAATCCCGGTCATGTGACAATCAATATATCCAGTGTTAACTGTTATTCTTGATATATATTTTAAAATGCTCCTCGTAGGTCAATAGTGATATATCCTGGTTTGTTATGTTACTAAGTTATATTTGTTTTTTGTTCTACAAATCAATTTTTGGCAAACTATTGGTTACACTAATTTGTTCATATCGTATAGTATTATTTAATAAAAGTTGCAAGTATATAATCTCATTAATTATTAATATAGTTTATCGTAGATTAAACTCTATTACTATTAATTTACTCTACATAAAACTCTTTTTTTGAGAACTACTTTTTACTCTACATAAAACTCTTATTAACAAAAGTTTCAAAACTCACTGATTATTAAGATATTTTAATCTAAATTATATTATATTATTAATAGTTTAGTCTACTTAAAACTCTATTACAAAATTTCAATAGGTTTAAAATTCTATTTCAACAAAAATTCTATTAACAAAATTTCAAGAATTCGTAATAATTTTATATGTATGTATATTATACAGGGTATATAAATTAATTTTTTTTAATTTTTTTTAATGTTGTTCACTGATTATTTATATAGTTCTAATTTATTTAGATATTATTTTTAATTAAACTGTACATCATACATGCATAATACTAATTCAAAGGTAAAAGAAAAATAAGATTGAACAAATGAAATCTACGTCTAAAGTTCTAAACATTGATAAATATTATTCATGAAAAAGCCTCCATAAAATCTATATATCTTTTATAAAAAAAAAAGCCTTTGCAAGATCTAATTTTCCATAGATCATAGAAACTACACTACCTAAAAAGAAAAACCAGAATTTGAGACAATAAATTAAACTTCTTAGGCTTGCCTAATACTTTGAGAAGCTGCTGCTATGTGCTTTGCTTGTCATCACTATTATTAATTAGCCTCTGCAGTCTGCACTCCTAACAACGAGAGCCAGACAAAGTTGATCATCTTTCTCAAGCCGGAATGACCAAACTTGTACCACATCGTCTTCCTTAAGCTTATTAGCCATGACAATATCATTCCAATTTTTCTTCAACACATACATTGAACTTTTACTACCTGAAGCCTTTTTCATGTCCCATTGCCTTAAAAATGCCTTGTTGAATGTACCCGATGGCTCAATGAATGGAACTTCTAATTCCATTTGGTGTTGATCAAGATCTTGTTTCTCTTCCTCTCTCAAAAATTTTGCTCTAATTTGGCCTAGAGGCATTGATAAACGGTTCTCCATTTTTGCTATGTCAGTTGGGTATAGTGCCTTTTGTATCAGCAACAACTCTTCAAATCCATTCACTGCCTTGATAAAATTCTTGTATTCAAAAGGCAGGTTTAGTTCAATTGGCGCACCTAACTTTGACCTCTTGTTCTTTCTATTATTGGGTTTTTCCTCTATCTTTGATGAACATTCCCCATCAAATTTACTTCTCTTTGCATTGATCATCTTTCTTTGGGCTTTTATGGCAGCACCCATTATTTTTTCTCCCTCAAAACCCTTTTCTCTTTGACAAAACAAGAAGTCAGGACTCATGGGTTTTTCCTCTTGCATGGCATGAAATCCCCCATCAAATTTAGTCATAGGTCGATGCCTTTTTATTTCATCCATCTTTCTTATGGCTTCTATGGTAGAAACCATTAATTTTTCTCTCTCGAAAACCTTTTCTTTGCATAACAAGGAGTCAGTCATGGGTTTCTTCAAAGCCTTATCTCTCAACAATCTTTCTTGTTTAGACAACACAATTGTTTCACAGCTCTTAGTGATACTCTTGAATGAAGAACCCATTAGAGTGAGCTTTTCTTGTTCTGTTGTAGTCACATGATCATAGTCTTGTCCAGTATTGATCTTATGAACTTGAGTATCAGAACCAAACATTTTTCCTATTTCAACTATGGGTTTCCTCAAAGCCTTTTCTTTCTCTTGTTTAGGCTGTGAAGCACAACCCTCAATGACGTTAGAAGAAAGACCTCGTTTAAGCTTTAATTCTTCATATCTCTCAGCAGCAACACTTGAAAGCACAAGCAGTCTTTTAAGTGAAACCCAATTTAGAGCAGCATATTTCAAATTCTCGGAATCTTTGAGACCCTCAAAATCTTTGAGAGTCAACTTGGACTTCATGTTTTTGCACAGGAATTCAGGTTTTGATGGGGTTTAAAAGTTGGGGTTGAGGGTAATATTTATAGTAGGATAATACTGGCTAAAGAGAATGAATTCAATTGAGGAAAGGTAACGTTAAGTTGTATAGTTTTAATAGATTACATTAAAGTTAAAATTCTATTGGGAAACAAACTCTTCTATTACCAATAGATTACATTAAAGTTAAAACTCTATTGCAAAATCCCATTAGATTTGAAATTCTATTTCAACTCAAATTCTATTAAACAAAAATTTCGAAGTACTCATACTTTTATGTTGAAAGTGACTTAATATATTTACATATATTATGCATCGTAATTTTTTTTTTTTTAAATGTTGCTCTGATTATTTATATAGTTTTAATTTATTTTCATATAATTTTTAATTAAACCATACCTCATACATGACTTTTGTATCAGCAACAACTCTCCAAATCCATTCTTGTATTCAAAAGGCAGATTTTTTTCAATTAGCACATCTAACTTTGACCTCTTGTTCTTTCACATCAAATTATAATTGGCCGCAATCATTGCACCTAATCCACATAAAAAAGTAGACGTAGAAGGAATGGTTTGAAATGGCTAATATTGCTTATGAACCACGGTAATTAACTTGATTTAATAATTAATGGCAGGCTCCTTTTGTAGTCAAATGAGTCTATATTAAGATGTATCACATTCTTATGGCCATTCTCCACTTTTTGCAGTGAAAATAAATATGAGAAAGGGGAAAAGATGATTAATTTGAATGTAACAAAAATTGATGAAAATCCAAATTCAACTTTAAAATTTTTTATAAAAAAAAAAATTAAAAAAAATTGCCAATGTGTAACTGTCATATATACATGTACACCCAAAGAAAAGCACGAGAAAATTTTTTTGAGGAAAAGATAACTAACATAGTAGGGTGGATACACATAACATACAAGTGCAGACAATTTATTCGATTTTTTTTTTTCTCTTCACACACAAGTTATACAATCAGAAACTTTAGCTACTGAAAATTTGGAATGGAATTATTTGCTCCTTACTTAACTGGTTGCATCTGTACAGCTCCTCCCATTGATTAAAAGGTTCTTTTATCCTTCTTTCTACATACAATATACATGTCTGGATGAGCCTGCACATCCACAAAGGCAAGCTATCATAAGTATAGAAACAATCTTTAACAAGATTTTACTTTTTTTTATCCCTTCTCAATTAAAAGCAAGTAATGTCATATCAAGGATAATTTTATTAGATGCCTTTTTTTTAAGCTTTCATGTCAGGCTCAAAAAAAGCTTCCAACAAACCAGTTCCACCCCACTAAAAGTGATCAGACTAAGGCAGCAGGCTTCTTAGTTCTTGCATTACAAATAGGTTTCTTCATCATCACACAGGTCTGAGCCAAGGTTAAATTTCTAATAAAGTTTTGCTTGCTTTTTAAAAAAGCAAAGGGTCTGGACCAAAGTTATTTATCTACTATTTCCTATTAAATCAATATAGAGTGACTTTTTCCATTAAATAGCTGCTGCCACTTAGATGATGAACATAACTTTTTCTTAATAATCAGTCATTTAAGATGACAAAGACCCTTGAATATCTCTATCCTAAACATCCATTTTTGGAACAAATTCATAATCATTTGAAATTCAGTGCAGAGGTTACTGACAGTCTAATTCGAGAATTTAAACAAACAAAACACTTAATAACAGTACTTTTTTTTTATTGCTGGTCAAGCTGATTCAGTGCTCTTGCAGTCTTGCACAACATGATATATAATCTATATATTATAACAATAGGCCCTAGAAAATTGTGATACCTACAATGTGGACAATATCTCCAATTTTTGTGTTTTACTCCTGAGACTGCTAACCATTTGAGATGGTTGTTTGGGGGCTTCCCTCTCTATCTCTCAGTTGAATTAGTTTTCCTAGTCACAGGCCAAAGACAACTGAACCAGAATTTCTATTTCTCTCTTTATTGGAAATCAATTTTTTCTCTAAATATTTTTTATGATTACCATAATTTGTACCACTTTTACAAATTTAAGTTCTAAAGAAATAAATACTAACATAAAAAAGAAAACTCACCCTAGATGCCAGTAGAAAAAACTGTTACATCAATCCTCATCCTCAGGTTGAGATCCATTAATAAATATTGACTCTCCTTCCACTGGATGTGGTGATGCACCTAGAACCAAAGAAGAAAAAGCAGTGTAAGCAACATTATATAATATATCCACGGCTTTTTTTCTTTTCTTTTTTTTTTTCAATAAAAGATTAGAACATTATATCTACAGCTTGATCATGCTAAGATTTGATTTTTGTAGATTGAAGTTGCAATGAAACTTTCAACCCTCAGAATTTTCTAGACTAGTACTAAAATCACTGTGATTATATCAAGTGCAGGTTAGATATCTTCCAATGCTGAAGAAAATCTAGCCTAGTACTAACATCACTGTGATTTATACCGAGCACCAATTAAATACCTTAAAAATATGAACATTCTCAACAACATTAAACAGCCATGTGTAACCAATACCAACTAATGGCGTAGAATGATGTTTAAGATATGTGAAACCCACACCCCTACCCAAAATGAAATAAATGTCAATACAAGCCCCTACCAAAAAAAAATTACTTGTCAATACACAGATGAAAATATCTGGAGACTTACAAAAGCATCTGGAGACTTACAAAAGCACATATAAAATAGGTTAGAAATTGTTCAATGCTAAATGTTTCTCACTTCTATAGCTTCTATTATCAAGAGGTTTTGGCACTCCTAGTACATGGGACAGAACTTTCCAGACACAAAATTCAACATCAAAAAATTTCATTAGACATGAATAACGAAGAACCAGCAAACAGCTAAAACTGAAATTTCAAGGCATCTAGGTTCATCTAGGAAGAACTTTACCATTAAACTTTCAGAAATTTGAAGGAATTATACACGTGTTGACTGTGAAGTGACCAATGGAGAAAGAATATTTATGAGAGAGAGAGAGAGCTTATGTGAAGAACACTTCGCACTTTGTAGGAAAAATCAAGCATAAAAACCCCCGGTCATAAGCAGATAGTTCTTTTGGTTGAATTGGGCTGCATGAGAATGCTTCTACCAGACTAAGAAGTCAGAACAATTCAATTTTTTTCTAATTTCCTGTCAAAAATACCAAAAAACGAAATGATCCGTCAATGGATATCCTTTTTACATACAACAACAGAAAACAAAGCCTTCATAATTTTGGAGTCAACTATGGATCCTCAACTAGATCCTCAACATATTAGTTAGGGGCTGGTCATATGTATTCTTTGCCTCCATTCTACTCTATCTAAAGTCATATTCTCTATTACTCCCTTAATTAACATGTCATTTTTTATTACTTCTACTAATGTGATTTTTGGTCTTCCTCTACCTTTTTCTTTCCCTCAACTTGTAAAAATTCACTCTTTCTTATTGGTGCATTAGTTACTCTCATCTACACATGACCAAATCATTTTGACTCTCCCTCATCTTTTCATCAACAGGGGTGGGGGAGTAAGGGCTGGGGTTCAAGACTCTAAGAGAAAGATTCACACACATAAACACTTAGATTATGCTAGAGTAGGATATTTATCTTAGATCAAAAATAATCTTTAAAAGTCATAATTATATCAATTTTGACTCAAAAATGATCTTAAAATTCCTTTTTCCAACGGAGGAGCATTTAGAAGCCCAAAGTTCTAGCTTGAGTAGTATTCTTTGTATGGACAGCGGCATTGGGGAAAATCTTAACAATGGAGAATGTGAGTTAGTGCAATATTGTTGTTGTTGTTTGGTGCTGTATGTACATGAGAATAACAGTAAAGGTACAAACCATTTGCTTCTTTGTTGTGATATTGCTACAAAATCTTAGGGCCTTTGGCTATTGCATTTTTCCTATTTGGGGTCCAGTGAGATGTTCCCAAAAGTATTTTCTTGGCTTGTTGGAAAGGGAGGCTAGTTTGGCATCAGCACATAGAGATATGGAATGCAATTCCTCTTTGCCTTATGTGGTGTATTTGGAGGAATAAATTCCAGAATCTTCAAAAAGTGTGAGAGATCCCTTTTTGGAGTTGAAGATATTGTTTCTACAATCATTATCTGAGTGAAATTCTGAGACATACAGCTTTCTTTCACTAACCTACTCGAGCTTATAGATCTTTGTAATTTTAAATGACATTTGTAGGTGTAACACTTCCCATGTATTTAGGTTGCACCCCTTTTGCATCTATTAATGAAATTGTCTGCTTATCTTAACTGCTTATCAGAAAAAATATACAACACTTTTTTATTGTCCTATAAATCATGCATCACTAGAAAAAATTAGCACAGATTTTAACCCAGACACTCATCAAATGTTAAAATTTTAATCGTTATCACATCCCAAACAACAAAAACAAGCAAAATGTTTACTTTTTTTTTTCCCAGTTCAATCAGATCCTCATAATCACTATATGAATAAGATAAGACCGCAAACAAAGAAAAAAGCATCCATTTTCTTAATTTATAATGAGTATGTCACACACAAAAAGCTAGTTCAACTAATTGCAGACAAATACCTATCTAAACAATCAGGAACCAACAAAGATAAAAAAATAAAAAATTAAAAAAAATTAAAAAAAAAGAATACAAAAACAAAAACAAAACAAAACCAGAGAATACCTATCTAAAAAAATACCAGCTTTGTTAATTAAGACTCTTATACCATAGTCACTACATAAGTATGACATATTGACAGAATTTCACTAGCTGCAGAAAATACGTATCTATCTAAAAATCAGAACCCAGCAAAGATTAATTAAAAGCAAACCAACCCAGAAAGCCAATCAAAAGAAAAACTAAAAACCATAACCGCTTTCTTAATTAAGACTCATTTTTATAAGTATCAAATATACACAGGATTCGTCATAAAAATGGTTAATTTCACTAAAAACACAAAAACACAAAGATAAACAATGAAAACCCAATAAAAATAAAAGGCACCCAGATAAGCATTATCACAATTTTTTATAGGTGAAATTGCTCGGAAATGATACAAAGAGAATTTCACATACAATACAAATTAGCTGCAGATAAATATCTATCTGAACAGTCAGAACCCAGCAAAGATTAAGTAAAAGCACCCCAGATAAGCATTATCACAATTTTTTATAGGTGAAATTGCTTGGAAATGATACAAAGAGAATTTCACATACAATACAAACTAGCTGCAGATAAATATCTATCTGAACAGTCAGAACCCAACAAAGATTCAGTAAAAGCAAACCAACCCAGAAAGACCCTCATATTTGCCATATACAGAGGATTTCTCATTAAAATGGCTAATTTAACTAAAAACACACAAATCCAAATATAAACTATGAGAACCCAACAAAAATAAAAGGCACCCAGATGAGAAAAAAGAGCAAAGCAACAATGAAAACAACCGCTTTCTTAATCAGACTCTCAAATCAAGTATCAAATATACAGAGGACATCTCATTAAAACGGCTAATTTAACTAAAAACAATGAAAACCCAACAAAAATAAAAGTCACCCAGATGAGAAAAAAGAGCAAATATCTCATAAAAATGGCTAATTTAGCTAAAAACAAGGAAAACCCAACAAAAATAGAAGGCACCCAGATGAGAAAAGCATCAAATATACAGAGGATATCTCATAAAAATGGCTAATTTAGCTAAAAACAAGGAAAACCCAACAAAAATGAAAGGCATCCAGATGAGGAAAAAAGAGCAGAGAAAACAAACCATTGATGAAGTAAGAGGAAGAAGGCCAGCCACGTTGGGAGGCGGCGGTGGAAATGGCGGTGGGGCCACCGAGGACAGAGGAGGAAGATGAAGAGGCAAACGACACGTCGTTTTGCTTAGCGAAGTGGTGGACCAAGTGGTTGAGGCCGTGCGGAGGCGGCGGGACCCAGTAGGAGGAGCCCGGGAGGAAAGGGAGCCAATCGGGTGCGGAGCGGCGCACGATTATGCGGTGGATTGCGTCCTCGAGCTTGCGAAGCAGAGGATCTGGGGAAGACGGTGAGTCGGCGGCGGCGGGTTCGGAGGTGGGAGGGTTTGGAGGATTGGGTTCGGAGAGTGAGGAGGCGAGAGCTTGTAGAGAGACGAGGGAGTTGGAGGTGGTGGTGGTGGTGGTGTTGAGTTATGGAAGACAATGATCTTGCCATGCTCATACTGTCTCTCTCTCTCTCTCTCTCTCTCTCTGTTTTCTCTCTGTTTTTTCTCTCTCTCTAGAACTCTCTCCTCCTCTCTAATTAACAAGAGATGGTAAATGGGGGAATTGGAAAAGTGTGGAGTGTTCTTATTTGTTTTTTTGGCTTGTTTGTTTTTAGAGAGAGAGAGAGAGAGAGAGAGAGAATGTGGATGGGATGTGGAATTGTGGATAGGTGAAGAGTTGTGTTGCGTGTGATGCTTTATATGGGGGAATGGGGGATGATGGGGTGCGAGTTTTTGTCAATGGATGGATTAGATCTATGGGAGGATTTTTAGTGGTAAATAATTGACTCTTGACTTTGTTTAAAATAGGGGAATGCTTATAATGATAGATATCTCTATTATTTTTGGTGATGCAAAATTTGGATCATGTTCGATGTCTTGAATATGTAATGAAATATTATTAAACACTTCTACACGACTTGGACCAAGAAGATCAAAGGTTGATTCTCTTAAAAAAAAAAAAAAAAAAAAAAAAAAAAAAAAAAGAAGAAGAAAGAAAGATCAAAGGTTGTGAGAAAAGGGATTTTTTTTTTTAGTTAAGTGTGAAATGGGGGATTTGAGGGTTTGATGGGAATGAGTGAGAATAAAAGAATAAAAATATATTGGATTTTATAAGATTGTTGTGTAGATTTGTAAAAAATTCTGTTGTATAATAATTATCTTATAAATCATATACATGCATCATCCTCGTTAATGGTGTATATTAGGTGATTTTTTTTTTTCTTTTGATGAACTAGAAACTTTATTGAAGCAAGAAAATAGACTACAAGGCCCTCCTGGACTCCTCCAAAATAATGGAAGAGAAACAAGCAGGGCAATTCCTAAAATCAAAAAGGTCAAAAAAATTACAAGATAGAGACCATTTTGCTAAAGAGTGAGCTGTTGCATTACACAACCTAGGCACCCACTTCACAAAAAACTTATCCGAGACAAACAGCAAAACCTCAAATCAGAGCACAAGGACCAGATCCTCCAAGGGGGGGCTCGGCCAAATCATTGAGAAGTTGCACACAATACTTGCAGTCTAATTCCACTATGATGCATTCATTACCCAAGGCAGGAGCTAAAGAGAGAGCCCACTTAATGGCCTCTGCTTCCGCCAAGAGAGGGAGGGTGGTATTCACTTTCATAGTACCGGCAAATACCAACTCCCCTCTCTGGTCTCTCGCCACTGCAGCTATAGAAGAGAAGCGAGGCTCCACAGCAGCATCAACATTAATTTTAAAAGACAAACTTAGGGGAGGGATCCAAGTCTGAATAGAGGAAGGAACATGCTGCCTTATGGTAGAGGCATTAGAATTTTTGTGCTTAGAGAAGAGACATGAGATTTTAGTAGACACCCCATCAAAATTTAGAGTGTTGTCTCCAAATAGGACCTGATATCTCTGCTTCCAAACCATGTCACAAAGGATGGCTCCATACAACAAAAAATCTTTTTTCTAGCCCAAACACTTATTAACCAAAAAAGGGGGGAGACAAGAGGAAGTTGGCAAAATCAGATGTCAACCCAAAAGCCAATGAGTCAATCCTCACGCCCCAGTAGCTTTGGAACCATAAGGATTTTGCAAAAAGGCAGACCGTAAATTAGGCCTGTTCAAGAATTCACCGGCGCCGACAAAACCGTCCGAAACCGCGCCGATCCGACCGCTGAAAGCTCCACCGAAGGTTCCCGGCGCGATGATCGGTAGGCTTTTTCCGTTACCGAAGTCAGCCGGTGCGGTGGTCGGCAGCAAGATCTGTAAACCGAAGAAAAACCGAACCGAACCGATATATATATATATTTAACTTATACTTCATCAGTTTTAAAATAAAAGAAATAGAGAGGGAGAGGGAGAGATTTCCAGTGGCGTGAAACTGAGAGAACAGAGTAGCAAGGAAGAAGAAGGAAACGAGTCAAACGACGCCGTTTCATTTTTTTTTTTTTAATCTGATTCAAAACGACGCCGTTTTGGGACCATTTTAAAAATTTTCTATCAGGTTCAAAACGGCGTCGTTTTAGTGTCAGAATTAAAAAAAAAAAAAAAAAAAAAAAAAAAGGGAACGCCAGGAACAAAAAAAAAAAAAAAAAAAAAAAAAAAAAAAAAAAAAAAAAAAAAAAAAAAAAA